>NC_142003.1:4170000-4335000 GCF_049901715.1 Pseudonaja textilis
TTTTAAGCATTTTTATGTTGGACCGTTCACCAGGAACTGGGAATTTTATGCCCACGAGTGAACAATCTGGCAAAGATTAAAAAATAAAAATAAAAAAATATCACCGCTCGGTTTCCCTGTAAGGTGAGCCCTTACCGTTCTAGACCTCAACAATGCAAGCAGCTTTTGGTGGGGAGGGGGATGTCGTGCTCCTGTTCTCCCCCCCTCCCCCACACCCCCTCCGCTGTTTATGGCTTAGCTCAACGGCATCTTTTCTTGGGAAGGAGAACATATAATTTGGAAGCGGCCGTCTTCGACGGAAGGAAGTACCGTCCCGCCCTGGACAGCGGCGGCAGCAGCAGCATCGTCTTCAGCCAGCATCTCTATCTGGTATGGGCTTGGGCAGGCTCGTGTCTCCTGGATGGCAGGGCTCACTTCGGGGAAACAGAAGCCACAGGTTTCCACAGGGTCTGGAGTTTGGTTGCCGCCGGAGTCGCTTCCGAAACTTCCCACTTCCATGAGACCATCTGGAGGGCGGGAAAAGGAAAAAAAATAACAACAACATGATTTTGATACTCCTCCTTTGAGCCTGTTTGCAAGCACCCGAGGAAGGGCTGTTGCTTCAACTGGAATAAGGGTGGGGAAAAAAAGGTGTGTACCTTTGGGGAGATCTCCCTTTTTATGGCAAGATGCTGAGCCGGCTCGACAAAACCTCTCGTCCCCTCTTTTTTGAAAGTAAATCCAAATCAACAGCAAGGAGAAAACCAGGATGCAAAGGGAGAAGACCAGAGCCAGATATAGCAGCACCTGTTGTTCATAAGTAGCATCCAGTTTTTGCTGCAGGGGCTGGAGAGCAGCCGGGGTTGGTAAAGTGGCAGGAAGGGACCCTGGGAGTCAAATGGAGCGGAGAGAGAGAACGAAGAGTTAATCGAGGTTTTATCCCACAGCCCGACTTATTTCAGGACCAATTCCGATGTGTGGCCTCCGGATTTGATCTTTGGATGGAAATGGATATCTGGGGGATTGTGTGGTTCCTGGTGCTCTCTGAGCCGGGTAGTTTTCTTGCAGGCGTTTCATTACCAAACTAGGTAACATCATCAGTGCTAGAAGGGGGTGGGGATTGTAGAGAGGAGGAGGAGGAGGAGGAGGACTAGAGATCCTTGGTGTTCTCTGACTTGGTTGTTTTCTTGCACATGTTTCATGCCCCACGAGGCAACATCATCAGCGCTAGGAGGGGAGCGGGGTTGCTACAAGCCGCCTTCTAGCATTGATAATGTCACTTATTTGGGTCATGAAACGTCCGCAAGAAAAACAAGCTCAGACAGCTACCAAGAACTCCACAGCTCAACCCTGAGTTGCAAATATTTTCCTGGGGAACTTAACTTTCTGAGCTGGCTACCCAAGCAAAGGTTCGCGATGGCAGACGGTGACAGGATTTGCATTCCAACAATGCTTTTCTTTCATCCATAACCAGAAAATTAAATCAAAACCAAACACAGTGAAGTAAATAAATGCAATAAATCACCCACAGAATGTAACACTCCCTTCTTCATGACTATATGAATGAAGCATGATAATGTGTTGGATGTCCACCAGGAACTGGGAATGTAATGCCCACGAGTAAACAATCTGGCAAAGATTTTTTTAAAAGTCCCTGCTGGGTTTCCTTGTGGCGTGTGAAAAATAATAATAATAATAATAATCCTCAAGAAATGCAAAGGATTTGCCTCTCAGGAGGTGACCCCATGTTTCATCCCTGGGCGCAAGTTTTGTGACCGATTTTTCTGCCCATTACGGAGGGTAACGTTACTAAACTGGGGGGGCTGGTGGGGAAGATCTCTGGGTGTGCTTTGCATTCCGGGGTGGGGAAGAAGAAAAAAAAAAGGAGGAAAATTGAACCCTCCAGATCCAGCTGGCTGTTTTGAAAGGCTCCGCTTTCAGCTCTTACTTCTGCAGAAAGGCGCGCATTGTTTGGGGTGCTGACCGCAGATGCTGAAGCATTTGACGCATTCTCTCAGGAGCTGGTCGTAGTAGGAGCCCTCTTGCTTGCTGCACTCCAAGGAGCCTAAAAGTAAAACGAAAGAGTTTGTGCAAATGGGAGACGCACCTGCCCGCCTCTCTCTCTTCTCCACCCACCAAGGGACCATCCAATCGTTGGCTGTCCTACAGCTCATTGGCTATCCCATCCCGTAGCCATGGAAACAGCAGCATCCTAATGCGGCAAAAGGGGATGTGACTTCCCTCCCTTTCCATCTCCTGCATCCTTGAACATCTCTGGCTTGTCGGGGGGTGGCAGAACGTTCTTCCAGCTGTTGGTCAAGGATGGCTGCTAAGCTCTGGAGGCTGGCAAAGGGTGGGTAGTGGTCACAGCGCTTTAGAGCAGAGGATGTCCGACTTTGGCAACTTCAAGACTTGTGGACTTCAACACCCAGGATTCTGGGAATCGAGGTCCATAGGTCTCGAAGTGGCCAAGGTTGGACCTCTCTTCTTTGGAGCATGAAAGCCAATTCAGGAAACAATTTGGGAGTCGGGGCTGTAAAATAGATCTTTCCTTATTTGGCTTTCCAGCAACCCACCTTCTGCAGATGTGCAAAGGAAGTAGTTCTAGCACCAACAGAAGTCCACTTCATACATCCCTACCTCACTAAGTACCACCCACAGTCATCCAAGTGCTGTAGAGCAGAAAAGCAGGTTCTCCATGGGTTGCTGAACGTCAAATTCCCACCAACCTTATGGCAGCATGGCTAATGGTCTGTGATGCTGAGAAGTGGGATTTAGCAACATCTAACCAGCCATACACTGACCATCCTTGATCAGAACCTGGCTACCGTTAAACTTCGATCGACCTCCTCCAGAAAACACCTGGAGGTCAATGGGTTGAAGAAGGAGTCTTGCTAAAGCATTGAGTGGCATGGTCATCCTGCTGGAGCTGACCAACCACATCTGCAGCACTTCTACTGGTGCTGGAAGGGCCCCAGTTCTACCATGATTCGTGGACTGTTTGCAGGACCAAAGTGGTTGAACAATACAACGATTTCACAGTGGGAAACCATAGAACTTCATTTTCAGATGCTTACTACAGACATCGGCGCATCCTTGGAACTTGAGTGGCTGACAAGCATATTTGCACGACACACAGTTACCCAGAAGGCCATCCCAATACTGGTCCTTCGAACACTGCATGATCCGTTGAAAATGCACGTCTGAATCCAGGGCGGTCTCTAAAAACAGAACAACAGGTTGCAGGAAAAGAAGTCTGGTAGAGTTGGCTACCTAGAATCAGAGAGCTGGAAGGGGCTCTGGGAGATCTTCTAATCCAGCCCTTTGCCCAAGGCAAGGAGTCCTTATACCACCCCAGACAAATGGTTGTCCAGTCTATTTTTGAAAACCCCTGGTGACGGAGCACGCACAACTCCAGGAGGTGAGTCCTTCTACCGATATAATTGTTCTCACTGTAGGAAAATTCTCCTTAGTTTCAGGTTGGATCTCCCTCTCATTAGCTCCCACCTGTTGCTTTTTGTCTTTCAGGTGTTTTGGAGAATATAGCAATAGCACTTAGACTTATATACCGCTTTATAGTGCTTTACAGCCCTCTCTATGCAGCTTACAGAGTCAGAATAGAGTACTTCTTTTATTGGCCAAGTATGATTGGACACACAAGGAATTTGCCTTAGTGCAGATGCTCTCAGTGTACATAAAAGAAAAGATACACTCATCAAGAGTCAAGAATCATCAGGTACAACACTTAATGATAGTCATAGGGTAGAATAGAATAGAATAGAATAGAATAGAATAGAATAGAATAGAATAGAATAGAATAGAATAGAATAGAATAGAATAGAATTCTTTATTGGCCAAGTGTGATTGGACACACAAGGAATTTGCCTTGGTGCAAATGCTCTCAGTGTACATAAAAGAAAAGATACACTCATCAAGAGTCAAGAATCATCAGGTACAACACTTAATGATAGTCATAGGGTAGAATAGAATAGAATAGAATAGAATAGAATAGAATAGAATAGAATAGAATAGAATAGAATTCTTTATTGGCCAAGTGTGATTGGACACACAAGGAATTTGTCTTGGTGTAAATACTTTCAGTGTAAAAGAAAAGATAGTCAAGAGTCAAGAATCATCAGGTACAACACTTAACGATAGTCCTAGGGTACAATCAACAATCAAATCCTACTAGGAAACAGTCCATATAAATCGGAAGGATACAAGCGACAAAGTTACAGTCCTACAGTCACAAGTGGGAGGGGATGAGTGATAAGAGGTGATGGGAAGATTAACAGTAATAGTAATGCACACTTTATAAATCATTGTAAACAGCCTCTTGCCCCCAACAATCTGGCTCCTCATTTTACCCACCTTGGAAGGATGGAAGGTTGAATCAACTGGTGGGATTTGAACTGCCAACTTGTAGGCAGCTGGCTGCAGCAGAAGTAACTTGCAGTACTGCACTCTAACCACTGTGCCACAGAGGCTCCCTTCTCTTTTGACAGTTTTCCCACTCCTGATTTCTACCTCTACTGTCCAACCATTTATAAAACAAGCCTCATGTTCGAAAATACTTTGTAACTTCTTTATGTCAATTCATAAAATATTTCTATGATCTTGTTAGAGTTGCCCACAGAAAGGGACTGGGGAGCAGTGCAGCAGTTTGCAAAACTGAAAGTGCATTCCATCAATGTTTTTCAAAGATAGTTTCTAGGTGACCGAAGTTTCTGCCACACAAAATTCTAACTGGGGAACATGATTGATGACTCTGGGATATGGATGTGTCCCACTGAATTATATGAATTATGATACACCCAGGGGATGGTGGGAAAACCAGGGTCAAGGGTGACAGTGAATGATGTGCCTCAGAGTTGGCTACACCCAGGCAGCGCCGGCATGTTTACTCCTAATAAATCCTTTTGAAGTTCTGGAAATTTGGCTCAAGACTCATGATTTAAAAGATTTTTCTTTTACTTTTAATGTCAATCTATCTATCCATTTCTGCACAATCTCTCTCTCTATATATTTAAATTACCTCATCTCCTGGGCCTCTTTTTTGTATCATGGCGACCAGAATTGGATGAAGTTATTCCAAGTTATTCCTCACTACTGCAATATAGAGCGGTGCTATCACAAATATGGTTTCTTTTTCTCCCCTGCAGTGTTGTGTGTATTCAATTCATGTGGGGCATGACTCATGCGTTGTGCAACTGTGGTTTATTCAATAAACCACAGCCAAAGAAATGGTGACTTAAGAGGACCATGTTAACGCTCCAAGATGGAGAAATTTAAGGTAACTTTACATCAAAGACTCTAAAGATCATCCATAGAAGCTGATGCATTTATGTCTGGTTCATACATCACTCCAAGGTGTGGTTTGTTTTAACCGGGTTGTGTTGCACGAGTCAGAATGGCCCGGTTCGTCCGCAAAAGCTTTGTACACCATGCTTTGGAAACTGTAATGGCTGACCCGCCTGCAATGACTCAACAAAACTGACACCGCAACTTAAGCAAAAGCAAAGTACAAGTTGCACAGTGTTGTGTGCGATTCCACCATCTTTACGTTTTCTCCACATGGAACTTTTATGTTCTCGCAACCTCAGCTGCGTAGAAATAAACTGGCTGTAATTGACATTAGAAAAATCAAACTGCGCGGAAAAAGCCCTGCGAAAACCAACTGAGATATTTTTTTTAAAAAAAGCGTCCTCCCATTTTCGGCAGGCTGATGGGCCGGTGATGGGCACAAGTAGAAAATTCCAAAGTTTTGCCGTCTTTGGACTTAATTGGAAGATGGATGTTGCAGGTTGAATGCAGCAATTGCCTGAAAGAATTGCAGCATACTCCTCCTGTAATTTTTAAAAACACGAAGCTTTCTGCGACTCTGATGGGTCCCTTCTTCGGGCAAAATGCCCAGGTTAGAAAATATAACTGGAGATAATGTTTTTTAGGGGATATGCGAAAGATAAACATGTCAGTGAAGGCTGCGAATCCAAGCTCTTAAAAGAAGAAGCTTGTATTCCAGCTCTTCTAAACCTTTTTTCCCCCCTGCTCATTTATTGGATTAAAACCTGTCTTTTCTCATTTCCCTCTACTTGGCTTCCTTTCCAGAGGGCAAGAAATTATGGAATGGAAAATAATCAAGGAGAGAAGCAACCTAGAACTAAGGAGAAATTTCTTGACCGTGAGAACGATTAACCAACTTGCCTCCAGAGGTTGTAAGTAAGTGCTCCGTTCACTGGAGGCTTTCAAAAAGAGACCGGAACAACCTTTCGTCTGAAATGGCTTTTAGGGTCTCCTGCTTGAGCAGGGGGGGTTGGACTAGAAGACCTCCAAGGTCCCCTTCCAACTCTGTTATTATGTTATTTATTTATTTATTTTAAAACCAGAAGGTGAGCAATTGAGGGAGCTTGGTGCCTCTAGGTCAACAAAGAGAAGGACAAGGGAAGACATGATGATTTCTTCCAATATTTTGAAGGGCTGTCAGAACAAGAAGGGACCTACCTGTTCTGCAAAGCCCCTGAGGACAGGAAAAGAAAGCAACGGATGGAAGATTATCAAAGACAGATCCAACCTAGAACAAAGAGAAATTTCTTTCTTCAGACGTTGCGTGTGCTCCATCACTGGAGGTTTTCAAGAAGACCTTGGACAGCCATTTGTCCAGAATGATATAGGGACTCCTGTTTGAGCAGGGAGTTGGACTAGAAGACCTCCAAGGTCTCTTCCAACTCTGGTATTCTATATTATTACTTTCTAGATCAGTCCTTTCCGGAGGAGGAGGAGGAGGAGGAGGAGGAGGAGGAGGAGGAGGAGGAGGAGGAGGAGGAGGAGGAGGAGGAGGAGGAGGAGGAGGAGGAGGAGGAGGAGGAGAAGAAGAAGAAGAAGAAGAAGAAGAAGAAGAAGAAGAAGAAGAAGAAGAAGAAGAAGAAGAAGAAGAAGAAGAAGAAGAAGAAGAAGAAGAAGAAGAAGAAGAAGAAGAAGAAGAAGAAGAAGAAGAAGAAGAAGAAAAGAGGCCAGAGAAAGGGAGATGGCAGAAGGGTTAAGGGCCTCTGCCCTACCCAGTCCTGGAGGACACCTGCAGCTGGGTTGTGTATCAGAAGAAAACACCAAGGTTGAAAAACAATTATGGAAAGTGGAGTTTCAGAAAAGACTAGAAAATAACTTAGTAGCTACAGTTGGGAGACTGAACTGAGATTATTTGCATTTGCTGCAGAATATTCCTGGAGGCACTTGCCTCAACACTGAGAGAGAGAGAAAAGAGAAATAGGCATGTTCTTAGGAACCATGAAAACCAACTTTTTAAAATTCCTTAGCAATTCTTTTTGTATCAACCTGCAGGGCTCATTCTTTGAAGCCTTTTAGCAAAAAAAGTAGAAAAATAGCAGACCCTCCTGAGGCAGATACAACTTCGAAAAGACAAGACAAAACAAGAAATGAAAAAAAAAATGGAGGAGGTGTGCAAATATGTTATTCACTGGCTTTTTAAAAAGAGGCCGTTCTTTAAAAAAAAAAAAAGAAATCTGTTACCATTGTCAAATCTCACAATCGAACCTCAATATTTCGGCAATCGATATTTTGGCAATTCTCCCTGAGTTCGTAAAGGTAGGTTGATTTCGTTATTTTGGCACATCATGGCGCCTAGACAAGATTGCCCAACCTTCACTCTTACTGGGCTTTCAAGACTATTATGAACGAAGGCAGGATTACTACACACACACACACACACACACACACACACACACACACACACATATCTAAGTTGGGCGGCCATTTTAAGAAAATAAATAATACCAATGTAAAATAGAGCCAAGCCAGAGATATTGCATCCAACCCACACCAATGATTTAAGGCAGTGCTCAACTCAACTGAACCAACTCAACTCAATCCATGCACCTGGCAGCTTTCAGCGGTTTAAACTTCTCCAGACTTTGAACCTGGAGAGCAAAGCCCACCATAACAACATCTACTGTTTGTTTCCATTGCAAGCTACTTTTTAGAAAACAATTTGACTTCCGACCAGCTGGAATTCTGCATTCCAGAAAGGAAATGTGAGTGGGCCTTCAGAGAAAACCTCAATGTGATTTGATTCCACGCGCCCTTAAATTGAATTAAAACATAAACCCTGAAATTATTCCCCATACATTTCATCATTTCCCCCTTTGGTCATATTTAAATTTACAATTGAGTAGCAACTTTTGTATGCCATCTGAGGCTGGACCCAAAGTTTCTGGAGGCCATCTATGATTTCTGAAGGGGTGAAATGATATCTTTTTGATTTAAAAGAAAATCAGGTTTTTACTTACATTTTCCCCCTTGCTGCTGAACCGAGCTGAATTTCTCTTTGCTGATGGTCATCTCCTTCATGTCATCTCGATGTGTCCCTGATCCTTACTTCTGGGGTTTATTATGAGTCCTTCATTTGATTAGAGTCTCTCTGTGTATTTCCTGGGGATTTCCCCTCCTAAGCTTTTGATGCAAACCAACTCAACAAAATCCGAACCAGAAGGAGGTCCTTCTCTGAGTCTCCCTCCCAAGGGACCCTCAAAAACTCAACTTCAGTCATTTTTTAACCTCTCTTTTTCCAGAAAAAGATTATTCAGTTTGCTTTGTAAATTTCAACTGGGTGTTGTTGTGGAAGATGCCACCTCAGACTTACCCAGAACTTTTGAGAATGAGGAAATTCTTCTGGGGTGGGTCTTTTACTGCTACCCCCTCATTGTTTTTCCTGATAGATGATTTTACTCTGGAAGATAGGTCATCATCTCTTTCAAGACCAATGTCTCAGTCCTTCAGCCAGGGCGGTGGCCTTGATGCGACAGGAGAGAATCTTGTTCGCTTCCGACCCAAAGATTCTAATTTCATGTTGCCTCCCTCGGCGTCTTTTGGAAAGGATCAGCAATGAAGGGAAACTAATCAAGGAAAGAACCAACTTAGAACTAAGGAAGAATTTCCTGACAGTTAGAACAACTGAAGCATTGGGACGACTTCTCTCCAGAAGTTCTGTGCGCTCTCCAACACTGGAGTTTTTAAAGAAGAGATCGGACAACCATTTGTCTGCAATGAGGATGTAGGGTTTCTTGCTTGAGCAAGGGGTTGGACTAGAAGACCTCCAAGGTTCCTTCCAACTCTGTTATCCTGTCCTTGACAAATTTAGGTGGTTGTTTCTGTCCATGGGGACTATTATTTGGAGCACAAACAAGAAGATTAGACAGACATTTTTATCTTTTCCCCCAAAGTCTAAGGGTTAATCTCAAGTTTAGGACCATCTTCAAATCTAAAACTCCACCAGATACTCTGGTGCTAGGTCTAATTTAAATACTGTATATTTAAATATTGTATATTGCATACTTGTACAACCAATAGTGGTGTTCAAATGGCCTTACATTCTAAACCTTGTTCTCGGCTAGAGTTTGAATTGTCTATGGAGGTGCTCAGTCATACATCAGGTCTTTCTTTGAAGACGTTTCGCTTCTCCTCCAAGAAGCTTCTCCTCTGAAGAAGCTACTTGGAGGAGAAGCGAAATGTCCTCCAAGAAAAACCAGAAAGTCCAGTTGCCTCTTGAAAAATAGATTTGGATTGGCTCTCGACTTGATTTTGGGTTGTTGCCCTTCTTGTGACAGTGGATTCTCCATTTGAACCATAACCCTAACCTTTGCAGAGCTGTCAGTCATATCTCACTTGCCACCTCTGGCGTGCTGGAGATGCACTTCTTCATTTTCTAGCTTTCTGTGTCAGTGGCTTCGAGCTGGAATTTACCCAGGGGCTGCAAAACCAAGAACCCCACTTTCTGTACTGTCCACAGGGAGAAGAATATCCTACCCACCCCTCAAATGGATGGAAGGCGTTTTTTTAAATGGAAAAGTACCTTCGATATGCCTGTTTCTTTCTTAGACACGTCAGCCATGGACAATCCTGAATAGGATTCACACCTCCCATGACATCTGTCAGGACTTTTTGTATGAATCCTCCTCTCAGTGTGAGTGTGGGGTCCCTTGTCAAAATATAGACCATGTTGTGACCAGCTGTAAGCTGAGGACATAGTAAAAACAAAAATCCAGTATCTGATTTTTTTTAAATATAAGTGATGCTGCGCATCAGTGGCTAGATGGTATTCAAACTTCCTCACGTTTATTTCTTATTGTGTTTTACTAATCTAGGTGAAATGTTAATATATATTGCTGGTCCATCTATGCTGTGCCATACGCTAAATAAATAATCTTAAAGGAGCACAGCCTTAAACCACTTTGTTTGACTTCTCTTTTGTGCTAGTTGGTTTGCGGGCAGTGGATAAACCACAGCTAGTCCTTGAATTACAACCACAATTGTGCTCAGAATTTATGTCGTTAAATAAGACATTTGTTAACCTCACTTAACAAAGAGAAATTTTGTTTGTTTACCATCTTTCTTGCCTCTGTTGTTAAGCGAATCCCTGCCGGTGATCAGTTAGCAACCTGGGTTGTTGAGTGAATCCAGCTTCCCCGTTGACTTAGCTCATCTGGAGGTCCCCAAAAGAGAATGACGTGAGCTTGGGATACCACAGCAGTCATAAGTACAAACCCGTTGCCAAGCATCCGAATTTTGATCACATGGGGATGCTGCAAAGGTCGTAACTATGAAAAACGGTTGTATGCAGAGGTGGTAATCAGCTGGTAGCAGAGAACCGGTAGCGGAAATTTTGAGTAGTTCGGGGAATCAGCCAATCCCACCTCTGACTGGCCCCGCCTCCATCTATTCCCCGCCTCCCATTGAGTCCCAGCTGATTGGCTGGGTCTTCTTTGCTTGCCCTGCACAGGAGAACGGAGCTGGAAAGCAGGTTATTGGGGTGGGGATGGGAATGGGATTTTGCAGTATCTTTTCCCCACCACGCCCACCACGCCCACAGAACTGGTAGTAAAAAAAATTTGAATCCCACTGTCAACTAAAAAGAGACTCCTTTGGTCTTTTTAGCTGCCAGAAAAGGGGGAGTGGGGGAAAACATTCCTTAAGTGCCTAGATAATCACCCTGGCAGCCCAAAGTTGTCGGAGTGCAAGAATATTACTGGAGAGCATGATTGAAGACTCTTGGCTATGGGTGTGTCCCATTGGAGAATATACATCCGGGAGGGTGGGGAGAAGGCCAGGGTCAAGGGGGAAATGAATGATGCATTTTAGTATCGGCTGCATCTAGCTAACACTTCAAATAAACCAATTTTCTTTTCTCTGAGATGAGGCTAGAGACTTATGATTTGAGTGGGGGTGGATTTGTTGGGAGTCCTGACACCCACCACTGGCTGTAAGTCATCTTTTTCAGTGCCCATCATAACTTTGGACGGTCACTAAACGAACTGTTGTACGTCGACGGCTACTTGTGCTCCCAGCTGTGGGGCAATGGGTAGAAGGACTCACCCTTGGGGTTATGAAACTATCATCTGCTTCAGGAGAGACTCGCAAGAGTCAATTTTCTCTGTTTTGAAGTTCATCTACTTGAAAGTAGCAGGTTTGTGTTTTTGGCACAAAGCGGGCATCTGTTGTTTCTCCTGGTCCTTGCAGTCAACAAGCTGAGATCTGGTGCTCCTACTAACTTTCCCCAAGCCAGACCGGTTGTCTTCTTGCCTTCTTCTGGCCACCAACACCAAAACTGGGGAGAATGGGTGGCTAAAATGCAACGTACGTGGCAAGCACAGATCGGATGCAGCTACTGAAGTTCAGGGAGGATTTTAGGATGAGTGTCAGATTTAGAAATGCCTTTTTTCGAGATGAATCAAGTCGATTCCTCCCAGTGGCATCTATTGTTCAGTATTAGAACAATGAACCAGTGGAACAACTTGCCTCCAGAAGTTGTGGATGCTCCAACATTCGAGGTTTTAAAGAAGAGTCTGGACAGTCATTTGTCTGAAATGGTCTAGGGTTTCCTGCCTGAGCAAGGGGTTGGACTAGAAGACCTCCAAAGTCCCTTCCTTCTATTCTATTCTATTCTATTCCTGTATTTCTACACTACTCTACTCTACTCAACTCTACTCTACTCTACTCTACTCTACTCTACTCTAATTCTACTCTATATTTTTATTCTATTCTATTCTACTCCATTTTCTATTCCATTCCATTTATATCTATTCTATTCTATTCTATTCTATTCTATTCTATTCTATTCTATTCTATTCTATTCTATTCTATTCTATTCTCTGTTCTATTCTATTCTATTCTATATTCCATTCCATTCCTAGCACAGTTCCTTGCCCACAGTGCAGAAATGATGTATTTTCGTCTTATTCTAGGATGTTTTTTTGGATTTTCTAGTCTAGCCTCCCTTTTAACTAAACGAAAATTTGAACGCTTGGCAACTGACTTGTATTTATGGCGGTGTCCCGGGGTCACACATTCCGCTTTTGCGACCTTCTGACAAGCCCAATCTACGGGGGAGCCAGATTCACTTAAGAACTGGGTTACCAACTTAACAATGGAAGTGATTCACTTAACAACGGTGGCAAGAGAACGCGTCAAATGGTGCAAAAATTTACGTAATGGACAGCTCAGCCACAGAAAACGGGCTCAATTGTGGTTGTAAGTCAAGGACTACCTATAATTGTGAGGGAAGAGGAATTCTCGTTGGCCTGTTTAACACCGCACGTTCGGTAGTATTTTCTTAAATCTGAGCTGCTAAATCCCCCCTCCCTTTCCTTTGAAGTTACAGTGACTCATGCTTTTTTTTTCCTTTTTCTTTTCTGATTTATGTAATCAACCAGAATCTGTTTCCCCTTTAAAGAAAACCTGGGCCGGTTTTGATTTAACTGGCTCCAATTTGCATGTCAAATAAAAACACGTTCGGTTTCTGATTTTTGTTTTCGGCCAGGCATCAGTGTGTGTGTGGAATCCTGGACCATTTTGGAAAGGAGCTTTTTCTCCTTTTCGGGAGAGAAATTAAAAAATCAGTCCAGGTTTTTGAAAAACAAAATAAAATAAAGGTTTTTTTGTTTAAAAACCATCAATGAATCTGAGCTGTCGGATTGGACCCAGAGCACCTTGGTTAGTGGAACAAACTTTTTTAGACACGTTGTTGCTCTTGATGAGTCAGTGTATTATCGCAAGCTGTTGTGGTTCACTGGCAGCAGGTGTGGATGGTTGAGGTCTCGGAGAGCGAGAACTCCAACAAGGGTCCTGCGTGTGATGCAGGGATGGGGCCAGGACCATCAGGGAGTGGAGTGCTGCCTTCGGAGATGGTGGAGGCTGGCAGCAGTGAGGAACAGTTCCCTGAGGAGCCTGTGCCCAGTGCCTGTGTGTGCAGGGCTGCTTGAAGGAAAGAGCAACTGCAGCAGCATGGGTGACTCAGGAGTAAGGCTGTAAGGTAATGGCCCCTCCCTTCAGAAATAAAAGCCAGCTGAGAAACCGGAGTTCTTTGCAGGAAGCAAAAAAGTTTTTGCACTCAAGCCTTGTGGACGTTCAGAATATCTGAGTTGGTGTTTGGAGACTCTCTGATTTATTGTTTAGGAATTTTATCTGTTGTTTTTTTGCAACCTTGCAAAAACTTGGCAAGGCTCTTTCTTGTCGGAGCTAATTAGTTGCAAACAGCCTTTTATCTGTGAAGAAACAGGATTCGTGAATGAAAGAGTAAAAGGCTGTGCTGTTACCTTTGTCTTGTGTTTACTCTCTTGGAACCATTCAAGGCCTTGATTTGCAAAACAGTTTCCCCTTTTTAAAAGTTTGCTTCCCTGGGGGTGGGAGCAGGAGGAGACTTTTGGTGTTTTTTTAAAAAAATATCTTGGCAATAGTTTGAATATAGGTAATCCTTGGCTCACAACCATTCATTCAGTTTAATGATCAATTACAACAGACCTGTAAAAAGGGACTTATGCCTTATTTTTCACACTTACAACCATTGCAGCTTTCCCATCGTCACAAGATCAAAATTCAGGTGCTTGGCAACCGTCTCGTATTTATGACGGTTGCAATGTCCTGCGGTCACGTGATTTCCTTTCACGACCTTCCCAGCTGGCTTCTGACAAGTCGACGGGGGGACGAAGCCAGACTCGTTTAACAAACGTAGGATTCACTTAACATCCGCAGAGATCTGCTTAACAACTGTGGCCAAACAAGGATGTAAAATGGGGGCACAACTCCCTTTATAACTGTCCCGCTTAGCAACGGGAAATTTGGGGCTCCAGACACTCAGATGGAGTGAAGACACTCAGATGGAAAGAAACTTGTTCTGTGTCATTGGCTAAGTTGTTTGTTCTCTTCTCCAATTGTTGCTGCAAAATCAGGTTTCAGTGATACGTTTTGAAAAAAGAAAGAGAGAGGTTTTGCTGGGCAGCTGAGCTGGGTTCCTTGATGGATTTACAGTCCAAGAATTGTTAAGCACGTCATCGTACATCGTTGGAGTTTCCCTCACCCTCATAAGGAAACCAATCCCAAAAGAGCTTCTTGCTAACTGTAGTAGAGAAGATTGCAAAAGCAGCCGTTTGCTACCTAAGTACTGTAAACCTTGCATTGTTGTAACTAGGAGTTGTGGAATAAGCTATAGTAGCTTGCTTCATCCAATGA
This sequence comes from Pseudonaja textilis, assembly GCF_049901715.1. Lineage (NCBI taxonomy): Eukaryota > Metazoa > Chordata > Lepidosauria > Squamata > Elapidae > Pseudonaja > Pseudonaja textilis. Next base: position 4,184,494 of record NC_142003.1, read on the forward strand.
GGTTTACAAAATATAAGACAGTTGAATTTAGATACTGCCTTAAGCTGAAACTGAAGAGACTGCCTTCTGGTTTAGTGTTTGACGTTGAATGTTGCATGGTGCATGTCTCAGTTCAACTAGCTCTATGTTACTTACACTGATGGACAATAGTTCTCCAAGGAATCAAAAGAAGTCTTCTCCAGCCTTACCTGGGGATGCTGGAGATTATAAAACAGGCACCCTCTGATTAAGCTATAGGTTCTCCTTACAGGTAAATATGAAGTTTCCAGTCTCCCCATCCTAAACAAAGGCCTGATTTCACCAAGAATTTAGGAAACTATTTGGTACCAAACCAGACTCCATTGCACGAAATGCCACTTTCATTGCATGGCACTTGAGACGGACACTCCATCAGTAGAATTGTCCATTCAGATGAAAGGCCTAAAACGTTTACAAGATCTAGTGCAGTGGTTTGGTGCAGGGAATTCTGCAAGCTGAAGTCCACGCATCTTAAAAGTGAAGAAGGTTGCTCTATTGCCTTGGGCTGAAGACAGGAACCAACTGTTGGAAACAGAACCGATGTCCCCAAAATTGCTAAAGTAACTCAGGAACAATCGGTCCCATTTTTTATTTTTTATTTTTTGCAAATATCCGAACCCTTCCTGTGTATTTGCCAGTGGTCATTTCAGGCATGATCCCCAAAGCTTCAGTGGTATTGTACTGGGCATTTCATCTCAGATAATAGAATATTCTCGGGGACAATCCACCACCGACCCAGCCCACTTCCTCCCGAGCACTTGCAGAGACACAAAGCTTCGGCATGAGAAAAACTGAGCATTTTCTGATTCAACCAAAGAAGGCAATCAGCCGTGTCAGGGAAGCCGGAGACTCTAAAAATTGTCACCTGAAACCCCCAGAGTATTGAGATGGCCCTCCAGGGGAGGCTGGAACGGAAATTCCTGTGGCTGAAATTCAACAGGAGGAGGAGGAGGAGGAGGAGGAGGTGGTCTGTAGGGGGCGTGCATAAGCGCACCAACGTGCCTACTGTCCCTGTCCTATTGTTTCTTTTTATTTTTCTTATATGTATCCATTTCATGTAGTCATAACTAAGTTTATACTTATACCTGTTATCTTATCATCGCTTGACAAAATAAATAAAATAAAGAAGGAAGAAAGAAGGAAGGAGAAGAGGAAGAAGAAGAAGAAGAAGAAGAAGAAGAAGAAGAAGAAGAAGAAGAAGAAGAAGAAGAAGAAGAAGAAGAAGAGGAGGAGGAGGAGGAGGAGGAGGAGGAGGAGGAGGAGGAGGAGGAGGAGGAGGAGGAGGAGGAGGAGGAGGAGGAGGAGGAGAGGAAAGAGAAGAAGAAGAGGAAAAGGAAAAGGAAAAGGGAGAGAGAAAGAGAAAGAGAAAAAGAAAAAGAGGAGGGGGAGAGGAAGAAAGAAGAAAAAGAAGAGGTGGAAGAGAGAGGAAGAGAGGAGGAAGAAAGAAGAAGACAGGAGGAAAGAAGAAGAAGAAGAAGAAGAAGAAGAAGAAGAAGAAGAAGAAGAAGAAGAAGAAGAAGAAGAAGAAGAAGAAGAAGAAGAAGAAGAAGAAGAAGGAGGAGGAGGAGGAGGAGGAGGAGGAGGAGGAGGAGGAGGAGGAGGAGGAGGAGGAGGAGGAGAGGAAAGAGAAGAAGAAGAGGAAAAGGAAAAGGGAGAGAGAAAGAGAGAAAAAGAAAAAGAGGAGGGGGAGAGGAAGAAAGAAGAAAAAGACGAGGTGGAGGAGAGAAGAAGAGAGGAGGAAGAAAGAAGACAGGAGGAAAGAAGAAGAAGAAAGAAGAAAAAGAAGAGAAGGGAGAGATGCAGGAGGAGGAGACAAAAATCTGTTTTCTACCTTTGTTCCAGTTCTCAAAATCATTTACAAGAATTTGTCTCTGCTACTAGCAGAAAGGCATTTTGGAAAGGCGTTTGCAAGAAGAAAACTATACCTGTATACTATATACATTTGCTTGGGGCTGTTCTGTTCTGACTGCACTGGTCAATCAGGGACGGTCCCTAACGAGACAGAATTAAGTTCGTAAGTTAAATGAGAAAAGTTTGTCATGGATTCCAAAGAATGTAAGAAGTCCCCAAGGACTGGATCAGGCCTGAGATCTCACTAGCCTAACTTTTAGGGTCACGCCCAGGTATGCTGGAAAAAGAGGCAGGTGTTAGGTCATCCATCCTTGCAGATGCAATCCAGAAAGGCTGACTAAGGAATTCTGGGAGTTGAAGTCCACATCTCTTCGAATGGTTTTAAGGTTGAAAACACTGCTCTGCTGTGTAATGTTGTTTCCTAAAGCAAGGGTCTTCCAACTTGGCATGTTTAAGACTGGCGGACTTCAACTCCTAGAATTCCTGAGCTAACATGACTGGAGGAAGAATTCTGGGAGTTGAAGTCCACCCGTCATAAAGCTGTCAAGTTTGAAGACCCCTGTCCTAAAGTCAACCCTACTAGGCACAAAGACTAAGAAACCAGTGACCTGTAGATCAGGATGAGTTTTATCGGATCAAGTTGAAGAATTTTGCAGGTCTGGATCTCTTTTCCTTTCCCTCTGTTTATCCTGGGATGAACAAGAGAGGGGCTCGACTGAACTATTTTCACAAATGTGTTTCTGGCTCTCTGGCCCTGCTTATCTGATCACTGCCTTGAGAGTAGCTGTTCCTCCTGTCTCTCAAGGCCATTCCCTCTACCCCTAGTAAGTTCCGGAGTGAAATGATGGTCCAAACCTCTGTTTACCTGCAGGAGGAAAGTAAAACTTTATTTCCTTTCCTGGAAACTAGCTGAGGAGGGAAGCAACTTGGAATTAAGGAGAAACTTCCTGACAGTGAATCAACCAGTGGAACAGAAGTTGCCTCCAGAAGTCAATCAATCTTCAATCAGAATAGAGCTGAAAGGAACCTTGGAGGTCTTCTAGTCCAGTGATTGCCAACCAGTGGGTCAGGGACCACTGGTGGTCCAAGAGAAAATGTTGGTGATCCACAGAGAAATGTCACCCCCAAAGCAGTTAATCTAGGCTGTGCAGGAACACAAGGCTTGCGTCGCTTGCATTGCGAACACCACGAGGTAGTGAGGGGAGGGGGAGAAAGGGCGGAGGGGGGAGGACTTGCCCCACTCACCCCACGTGCTGGCCTGGCCACTGGGCTGCTTCTTTCCGCTTCTTCCTTCTGCTTTTGGCTGCGCGCAAGGAAAGCAGCAAAAGTCTTTCTTTCTCTCCCCCAAATTTCACCAGAAATGAGTCTTTGGGACCCTGCGAGGCCTCCTGCTCCAAGAGGCTGCGCCGGCAAAGACTCATTTCTGGCAGAGTTTGGGGGAGAGAAAGAAAGACTTCTGCTGCTTCTGCTGCTTTCCTTGCATGAAGGCAAAAGTCTCTCTCTCTCCCCCCCTGCCCCACCCCTGAGAATGGAGCTGGAGATGGTATCCTGTGATCCTAAATAAAGAATGATCGGTCGGGAGGAAAACGGGGTGTGGAATTTTCCTGCAGACTTTTTGGGGGGGTTTTCCACAGGGTCTCTGGTCCCCTCTGGATTTAAAATTATGAGTTTGGTGGCCCTTGAGGTCCAAAAGGTTGGCGACCCCTGTTCTAGTCCAACCCCCTCCTCAGGCAGGAAAGCCTATGCCATCACAAAAAATGGTTGTCCAATTTTTTCTTTAAAAGCTCCTGTGATGAAGCACCTACAACTTCTGGAGCCGTTCCATTGATGAATTCTTCTAACTTTTGCCTTGCATGGTATCCTATAACACTTCTTCCCATCCTGACTTAGCTGGGTGTCTTCCCATATCTCTACCTGATATAGAGCATTGCTGATGCTTTTTCATCCACTGCAACCTGCAAGGTGCTTCCTTCCATCAAGGAAGAATGGATGGAAACTGATCAAGGAGTGAGATTCAACCTGGAAATACGGAGAAACTTTCTGACAGTGAGAACAATCAACCCATGGAACACAAGTTGCCTTCAGAAGTTGTGGGAGCACCATCACTTGAGGCTTTCAAGAAGAGATTGGACTGCCATTTGTCAGAAATGGTGTAGGGTCTCCCGCTTGGGCGGGGGGGGTTGGACTAGATGACCTACAAGGTCCCTTCCAACTCTGATTATCTGTTATCTGTTTGGTTGCTCCAACCAGGAAGCAGAAAACAAAACCATGAATAAGAACCCAGGCGGAGAGAGAGATGAATTGATTTGAAAGGTTGCCCGGATTATACCAATTCATCAAAAAGCAACGTGTGGACGCCTCTGACGAAAAGCCTGGGTTTTGAAGCAGCGCTGAGGTGCTGTACCAGGTGTCAAATGGAGAGGATGAGCTAGCAGTAAAAGTCAGGTGAGGCTTCAAAAAAGAAAAAAAAAGATTTGCTATGATGCAGACCAGCCATGGAGAGGCAGTCGAGGCGCTGAATTAGAAACGGAAGAAGAGGAAGAGGCCGCAGAGGCAAGAAAAGCCGGTTTTGATTAAAACAGCAGCTGCCAAAAACAAGCCAACACAGTTCTAGGCTGCATCAGGAGAGGCATAGAATCAAGATCACGTGAAGTGTTAATACCGATTTATAAGGTCTTGGTAATAAGGCCACACTTGGAATGCTGCATCCAGTTTTGGTCGCCATGGTGCAAAAAAGAGGTTGAGACTCTAGAAAAAGTGCAGAGAAGAGCGACCAGGATGATGAGGGGACTGGAGGCTAAACCATACGACGGACGGTTGCAGGAACTGGGCCTGGCTAGTCTAGGGAGAGAAGGACCAGGGGAGACAGGATAGCGGTCTTCCACTATTTGAGGGGCTGCCACAGAGAGGAGAGGGGGTGTCAAGCTATTTTCCAAAGCACCCGAAGGCCAGACAAGGAATGAAGGATGGAAACTGATCCAGGAGAGAAGCAACTTAGAACTAAGGAGAAATTTCCTGACTATTAGAACAATTAATATAGTGGAACAACTTGCCTCCAGAAGTTGTAAATGCTCTAACATTGGAAGTTTGTAAGAAGAGATTGAACAACCTTTTGTCTGAAGTGGTGTAGGTTTATCTTTCCTAGGCAGGGGGTTGGACTAGAAGACCTCTAAGGTCCCTTCCAACTCTGTTACTCTGTTCTAAAAGCAGTAAATCTTCTGTCCTCCCAAGATAAAAGCTTCACAGAGGAAGCAGGCCCTGGCTGGAGAATTCTGGGAGTCGAAGTCTGCACCTTTGAAAAGTTGTCGAACTGAGAACTACTGCCCTAACATGTATATAATATAAGTGTACAGATACAGATGACCACGTACACACACACACAGCTATACACCCAAAGAGCATGCACAGAAAGAATGCATAGCCTGTAGGAGCGTCCTTTCCCCTCCTTTCGTCTCATGTGACGTATTCTTCACTCCCGGAGGATGGCCCAGGTCTGCTGTGGTTGTGGTCTTAGGGTGAAGGTCGTCTTAGGGACGTTCAGGTCCAAATCTGTTTCGGTAAGCCCAGGCGGAGGCCGGAAAGTGAACTTCTGCAGCAGGCCGGTGAAGAAGAGAAACAGCTCCATTTTGGCCAGGCTTTCGCCGATGCAGTTCCTGCGTCCTGTTGAAAGAGAGAGAGAGAGGAAGAAAAAGGAGGAGAAGGAGGAGAAGAGGAAGTGGAAGAGGAAGGAGGAGGAGGATGAAGAGGAAGAGGGAGAAGAAAGAGGAAGAAGGTGGTGGAGGAGGGAAAGAGGAAGGAGGAGGAGGATGAAGAGGAAGAAGGAGAAGGAGGAGGGAGGGGAGGAAGAGGAAGGAGAAGGAAGAGGAAGAAGGTGGAGGAGGAGGAGGCGAAGAGGAAGAAGAAGGAGAAGAGGGAAGGGTTGGAGCTTCCAAACTGGGAAAAGGTGTTCTGAAGCGTTTCCCAACCTGTGCAGGAAAACCTGTCGGTGGAAGGAGGTCTTCTTCACCGCAGTTATTGCCATGTAGGACCTGGGCCTTTCCCAACACCCAAAGTCTCCAAGGAGGCCTGAGTTACCTAAAGAGTAGGGCACGAAGGCGTCCTTCTTGACGAAATTCCCACTGGGATCCAGGAAGTGGCTGGGGTTGAATTCGTGGGGGGTTTCCCATTGGCTCTGGTCAAGCAGGACCGAAGTCAGCGATGGGATGACCATGGTTCCCTGGAAGGAGAAGATGAGAACGGGAGCCTCAAAGCTGCCTCTAATCTTTCTTCAGCTGGTGGGCGTGGGGGTCACCTGGGGTTAAGACTGACTTGTGGGCACCACAAATATGGATCCCTTAGTAGGGATCCATCTATTTTGAAGAACGCCGGCTGGGGAAAGTTAAGTAGACCTCCTTCCTCCCAAATGGGATTTTAGGGATTAATGATGAGCCAATAAATAATTCTATTCTATTCTATTCTATTCTATTCTATTCTATTCTATTCTATTCTATTCTATTCTATTCTATTCTATTCTATTCTACTCTACTCTACTCTACTCTACTCTAATAACCCTATGACTATATTAAGTGTTGTACCTGATGATTCTTGACTTTTGATGAATGTATCTTTTCTTTTATGTACACTGAGAGCATTTGCACCGAGACAAATTCCTTGTGGGTCCAGTCACACTTGGCCAATAAAAGAATTCTATCTACCTTCTATCTATCTCATCAAAATTCGGACGCTTGGCAACCGGCTCATATTTAAAGTGGTTGCATTTTTCCAGGGTCATGCAATTCCCTTTTGCGACTTTCCAACAAGGAAGCCAGATACATCATGACCATGCTATTAACCTAACAACCATCGCATTTTGCTTAACGACCGCATCAAGAAAGGTCGTAAAACAGGGCAAAACTCACTTCCCCCACGTCTCACTTAGCTGCAGAAATTTTGGACTCCATGGGGGGTGGGGGGGTGATAAGTGAGGAGTCCCTGTGCCTGTGGGGGGGGGGGGCAGTTACCTTGGGGAGGAAGTAGCCTCGGAAATGGGTGTCCACCGAGGTGCTTCGTGGGACGTGGGGCAGGAGGGTGATGAAACGCTGCACTTCGTGGATCACTGCGTTGGTGAAAGGCATGTGGCGCCGGTCTTCGTAAGTGGCCCAGTGGCCCGGCTTCACTATTCGCCCGAGCTCCTCCTGGACCTTCTCTGAAGCCAGCCCAGCAAAAAAAGAAAAAAGAAAAAAAAGGAAAAACCAGAGGTGGTGAATTCAGCTGGTTCTGACCGGTTTTGGAGAAGCGGTTGTGGAAATTTTGAGTAGCTTGGAGAACGGGCAAATACCGCTGCCAACTCATAAAACATTCCTAGGCATGTTTTAGTAGTTGCCATAGAAAAAGGGGAAGGACAGAGGTGGTATATTCAGCAGGTTCTGACCAGTGAGAACCGGTAGTGGAAATTTTGAGTAGTTCAGAGAACCGGCAAATCCCACCTCTGACTGGAGATTTTACAGTATCCTTCCCCTGCCACGCCCACCAAGCCACGCCCACAGGTAGTAAATTTTTTCGAATCCCACCACTGGCGGGGCGGGAGGAGAAAGGACATCTAGAAGAGCAGAGCATCAGTTTGGAAGCGGAAGTACATTCCAACTCTTATCTTTAAAAGATAGTAACTAAAATACCAGAGCTTTTGCCCACGGGAATATGTTTAATTGGAGAATGTGATTGATGACACCCAGCCCACATACGTGCTCAGTTGGAGAATGTGATTTATGAGACACTCGGGGGGGGGAAGGAAACAGGGTCACAGGGGACTGTAAATGACATAGGCCAGAGTTGGCTTCATAACAGGGCAGGGCCAGTATGTCGCCTCTAATAAATCGTTTGAAGTTTTTTGAAGTTGGGCTCGAGAATCATGATTTAATTAGGGTGATTGCTGGAATCTGGCCAATCCCACTTCTGACTGGCCCCGCCAACCCCATCTCTTCTCTGCCTCCCATTAAGTCCCAGATGATCAGCTGGGTCTTCTTTTGTTGCCCTGCCCAGGAGAACGGAGCTGGAAAACAGGTTAGCGGGGTGGGGAGGGAATGGGATTTTGCAGTAACCTTCCCCTGCCAGGTCCACCAAGCCACGCCCACCAAGCCACACCATACCCACCAAGCCACGCCCACAGAACCGGTAGTAAAAAATGTTTGAATCCCACCACTGGGAAAAGCAAACACCGTCTGCGGCAAAGCCAATCTGTCCGTTTCAATTTCACGCCATTCCTCCTCGTCCTCATTCATCCACACTTAATTCCAGCCCATTTCTACATGATTTTGTTCTCTCTCTCTCTCTCTCTCTCTTTTTTTTAAGTCTCAGCCACAAGCCGCCCCTGTTTTAATATCTTCCTGTACTCGTGTTTTGCTTGTCATGCGAATTCCCTTTGATAGAATGCATGTTCTATTCTAAGTGTTTTGGTACCCCCTTTTTTCTTAAGTTAGTCTTTTGTTTTTTAATGCAGAGGTTTGGAGCTATGAGAAGTCTTGTAAAACTTCTGAAAGTTTCACTTCTCACAGGCAAAGATGTTTTGGTTCAAAAACTGGTGTAGAAAGTGTTACCTGGTTAAGTTCTTATTAAAGCCAGTTTCTTGGTTGCTGTAATCATCTTTCCCTTTCCTTTCCTTTCCTTTCTTTCTTTCCTTTCCTTTCCTTCTATCCTTTCTTTCCTTTCTTTCCCTTCTTTCCTTTCCTCCTTTCCTTTCCTTCTTTCCTTTCCTCCTTTCCTTTCCTTTCCTTCTTTCCTTTCCTTTCCTTTCCTTTCCTTTCCTTTCCTTCTTTCCTTTCTTTTCTTTTCTTTCCTTTCCTTCTTTCCTTTCCTCCTTCCCTTCCCTTCCCTTTCCTTTCCTTCTTTCTTCCTTTCCTTTCCTTTCCTTTCCTTTCCTTTCCTTTCCTTTCCTTTCCTTTCCTTTCCTTTCCTTCCCTTCCCTTCCCTTCCCTTCCCTTTCCTTTCCTTTCCTTTCCTTCTATCCTTTCCTTTCTTTTCCTTCGTTCCTTTCCTCCTTTCCTTTCTTTTCCTTCTTTCCTTTCCTCCTTTCCTTTCCTTTCCTTTCCTTTCCTTTCCTTTCCTTTCCTTTCCTTTCCTTTCCTTTCCTTTCCTTTCTGTTCCCTTCCTTTCCCTTTCCTTCTTTCCTTTCCCCTTCCCTTCCCTTCCCTTCCCTTCCCTTTCCTTTCCTCCCTCCCTCTTAAGAGATCTTCCCTTCCCCTCCGTCCCTCCTTTTTTTTTTGCTTGCTTGCTTCCCCCAATCCATTCTCTTCCACTAAATTTGCAGCTAGACAGCCCTTCTCTAATTTCCTAAGACAGACCCCATGAAATTTCCTGTCCCTTTTTTTGTCTCTCGTCTTTTGGAGTTTATCACTCATCTTTTGACCCAAACAAGCCCCGAGAATTGAACCCCTGGACTTGGTGGGAATCCTCACCATACTACCCTTGAACCTATGCATACTAGAAGAGTGGAAACCAACAACAACCACCGCAACCCACAACAACAGAAAGCAACAACTCACTTTGCATCTCCGGATATCTCATGGCCAGCAGGACAGCCCACTGCAGAGTTGTGGCTGTGGTCTCGGTCCCAGCCATGACGAGATCCAGAATGGACGCAATTAAATTATCTTCATGGAAAAGGTTCTGTTTTTTGTTCCTGTCCTAGACAAAAGGGCACAAGGTAGAGGATGAGAAGACAGAGGAGGGGGACATGATGGATGTTATGGATGCAAAACCTCTGGAAGTTTTAAAAAAAGATGTTGGACAACCCTTTGTCTGAAGTGGTGTAGGGTTTCCTGCCTAGGCAAGGAGTTGGTCTAGAAGACCTCCGAGGTCCCTTCCAACTCTGCTCTTCTGTTCTATTTCAAACAAACAGATGTTCAATCTCTTTTTGGAAACCTCCAGTGATGGAGCACCCACAATGTCTGGTGGCGAGCCATTCCACTGGTTAATTGTCTTCACTGTCAGGAAATTCCTCCTTAAGTTCTAAGTTGCTTCTCTCCTTGATTAGTTTCCTTCTGTTGCTTCTTGTCCTGCCCTCAAGGAGCTTCGGAGAATAATTTGACTCCCTCTTCTCTCTGACAGCCCCTCAAATATTGAAAAACCACTATCATATCCCACCCCCCATGCCCTCCTGTTGTCAGATTAGATATTCCGAGCTCCAACAAAGAGAAGCTGTTGGGTCTACCTCTGTTTTCCTCTGTCGTTCAGACCAGGGGTCGCCAACCTTTTGGACCTCAGGGACCACCAAAGAATGATTTTAAATCCCACGGACCAAAGACCCTGGGAAAATCCCCCCAAAAAGTCTGCAGGAAAATTCCCCATCCCAGTTTCCTACCAATTGATCATTCTTTATTTGGGATCACAGGATACCGTCTCCAGCTCCGTTCTTTGGGGGTGGGAGAAAGAGAGAGAGAGAGAGACTTTTGGCTTCATGCAAGGAAAGCAGCAGAAGCTGCAGAAGTCTTTCTTTCTCTCCCCCAAACTCCGCCAGAAATGAGTCGTTGTGAGAAAGAAGCAGCCAGGTGGCCAGGCAAGGTGCGTGGGACAAGTGCGGCAAGTTCCCCCCTCCCCCTTTTCTCCCCTCCCCCTTTTCCCCCCTCCCCTCACTACCTCATGTTGTTCACAATGCAAGCGACACAAGCCTTGTGCACCCACAGACCACGTGGGCAGTGCAGCCTTGTGTTCCCACGCAGCCTGGATTAATTGCTTTGGGTGTGACATTTCTCTGCGGACCACCAAAATTTTCTCGCGGACCACCAGTGGTCCCCAGCCCACTGGTTGGCGACCACTGGCTCAGACGTATGAGGTCAATCAATCTAAGATGGTAGTCACCCTGGGCGATGCACCTAATGTGGCCTCCAACTTGATTTTTTGGGGGATGGCATCCAGCTGCTCACACCCTGCTTGTAAGCTTTGTTAGTTGTGCCAGAGCACACCTGTTCCTGCTTGAAGACCAAAGCTTCTGTGTAGCTCCTGAAGCTGTTGGCATTGAGATCTTGTCTGCTGCTCCTGATATAATCTCTGATAATCACTCGGACCTCTTCGATCTTCTGAAGCAAAGTCTTGTGAACGCTGAAGAGAAATCCCAGGAACGGATAGAAGTTGAACAGCTAGTCGGGATCAAAGGAGAGGAGAGAAATATAAGAAAGGAGAAACACGATACATCTTTGCTTGCCAAATATCCAACTAGAGAAAGGCACTCAAACGCCGGAGGCCTTCAAGAAGAGATTGGAGGCCACCTGTCAGAAATAGTGTAGAGCAGGGGTCTTCAAACTTGACAGCTTTAAAAGTCTTGTGGACTTAACTCCCAGAATTCCTCCTCCAGTCATGTTAGCTCAGGAATTCTGGGAGCTGAAGTCCACAAGACTTAAACCTGGCCGAGTTTGAAGACCCTTGGTGTAGAGTATCCTACTTGGGCAGGGGGTTGGGCTAGATGACCTACAAGGTCCCTTCCAACTCTGTTAATCTAAAGAGATCTTTAAGATCCAGAATTTGCAGATGCCAGACTTTGGCTGAATGTAACTCATTCCAATAATACTTTTTTCCTAACTTTTTCTAGTTTTTTTCCCCCTTATTATTCTTGTGTTTTGCTTTTCACTCCATTCAGTAGGTGGCCCTTGCGTTCTCCATTCTCTTTCACGATCAATCAATCTCCCCCAAATATTCTTTCATGCACAACATTTAAAGCAATTTATTCCCCCTCGAAACAAATAGGAACAGTGGGGTGAAGAGACGGAGTGGGGGGAGAAAAGTCCAGAAGATTTGGGAGAAGTCTTTATTGGTAATAGCTGAAAGGAAAGCCTCTGAAGTGAATAACTTGCTTGCTTTAAATTGGCCCAAGAATTTCATCTTTGTAGTTCGGCAAAGGGACGTAGCCGTTGGCCAATTTCCATGGTGCAATCACAGCCATCCTTTTGAATGTGTTAAATTTGTTGGAGAAGAGAAAGGAACTCCGGGGGCATGTCAGGACTCCATCATGCACCCCCATTCAAATCGTAAGTCTCTAGCCACATCTCTCAAGAGTTAAAAAGATTGATTTATTAGGAGTTTACATGTTGGTGTTCCCTGGTTGCAGCCGACACTAAAATACACCATTCATTTCCCCCTTGATCCTGGTCTCCCCCCCTGGATTCTCCAATGGGACACTTCCATAGCCAAGAGTCATCAATCATGCTCTCCAGTAATATTCTTGCGTGCCAACAGCTTTGGGCTGCCAAGGCGATGATCTGAGGCATTTAAGGAATGCACTGATTTCCCCCATTCTCTTTTCTGCTGGCAACTAAAAAGACCAAAGAATATTTTTATTTTTTTTAGTTGACAACCCGCTTACGTGTAAAGCAGGAGAGCCAAGGAGACACATCACTTCGTCGATGAGTCTTAGAAGGGTGAGAAAAATCGGGTTGCTGTACTCAAAGCGTTCCCCAAACAGCAGAACAAAAGTGATGTTGGTTGCAGCGGCGTTGAACGTTCGCAGGTCAAAAGGTTTGCCTTCAGGGTAAAAGAGAGGATAACAGGTATCAGTGGAAACAGTTGTGGGGGTTCCAACACTAGAAGTTTTTTTTAAGATGAGATTGGACAACCGTTTCTCTGAAACAGTTTATTAGGTTTAGTTTAGTTTAGTCTACTTTATTGTCATGGCACCTCGTACAACGAAATCAAATACCATCTTCAGTGCACATCATGACCATGAAAATAAACACAAACACACACCCCTCACATTCTATACATTGAGTTGAAAACTCCTGGTATTGCATGAATATCGCACTATACAGTAGAATTCAATAGAGCTCCTGCCCTGGGATAGAAGCTGGTTTTCAGCCTATTTGTCCTTGTTTTTATTATTCTGTATCATCTGCCAGATGGTAATAGTTCAAAAACAAGGGTTTCCAGGATGAGATGGATCTTTGAGAATGTTTTGAGTTTAATTTTGCAGCTGCCAATCTGATACACACAAAAGTGTTGACATTTTAGGGCACTCTGAGAAATGTATACAGCTTCCCTCTGCCTGGACATTTTTCCATTATCTCATGACCTGTAAGGTTCAATTCTCACCACTTGTTAAGGATTTGGGGCCTGTTTTGTAAAGAGACACCTGTAAGCCCACCCATCACCACTGAAGAGCCCCACCTATTCTCCAGTTGACATAAAAGCACCATTAGATACCAGAATTATAAAAGCTTTGCTCTGACAACTTAGAATGGTATTTCCCAACCTTGGCACAGCCTTCAGACATGTGGACTTCAACTCCCAGAATTCCCCATGCTGTCTGGAGAATTCTGGGAGTTGAAGTCCACCCATCTTAAAGTTGCCAAGTTTGAGAAACACTGTCCAAGAAGACAACATGAATTGTTTCTAAGAAATAGCTGCGTTGCAGACATTCCGGTAACTATTCCTCTTGCATCAATAACTCTTGTTAAAGAAGACTGTGGGATTTGTGCCTGGAACAAGGATTTACTTTTGTGAGGTCTTAGATGCAGCTGAATAGTTCTCCCTTTCCTGAGCTCACCTTGGAAAGAGTTAATATTCTCTATCAGAAAACTGAGCTCTTCGTGGATGCATTCCTCAATGTGTTTTTTCCCCATCCCAAGGTTGCGCATGGTGGACACCGTAAATCTTCGGGTAGTCCTCCATAGCTCTCCGGTGGAGAAGAAAACCCCTGTTGGGGAAGACAGAAGATACAATTGAAGAAGAGTTGTTTATATTCCAAGATTACTGTCCAGGGCAAAAGATCAGGACCACCCATTACGTGGCAGCATGGAAGAATTATTCAAGATAAATAAACCTTGAATCTGCTATACACATGAATCTGGTCAACTAGAGTTCAACACTAAATTGGCACCAGATAAGGACCGATGGAATTCAAGAGTAGTTGGACTGTGATCACTTGCAGCAACTTAAGGACTCTAGGCTGATGACATGCTTAACTCCACCCCCAGTTCTGCCTACTCTTCTCCTACAGCTACCTTCTATTGCCATGGAGTTTAAGAGATTCAAGCATTCAAACTCCACAGACACTTGCAAGAAAATAACTCAGCTCTTGAGAGCAGCAAGGACCCCACCAAGTCCACAAGGAGGAGGGAGAAATTTCAGGTGAGAAGTCGACCAAGGTACACCTTGGATACAAGCCATTCAAGTGCAAGAGTAGCCAGGAAATTGGGATTCTCCACTTATTGATCAAAACTATAACTCCCAGGAGCTGGAACCCAGCTCAGCTACAGTTGGAAAATGCCCACCGGTGGTCCCTGGCCCATCCCTGGCCCACCACTAAGAGATGAAGTAAGAGATGAGAAGCACACTTGTGCATGCTACTTTCCTGGGAAGGGAAGGGGGTGTTGTACCCCTTTTAGATGTTAGCGATAGCAGCAGCTGTAAACTGAGCTTAATGTGTTGCTTATTTTAACAGAGTCTAGGCTAGTTTTCCTTTTGGAGGGTGGGGGGGCGAGCATTTACCGTTCCCATGCTGAATTTGCTCAAATATAGGTATGGAAGGCCTGTCCACAAATTCGTCGGTGAAGTTCACAAGAGCATCTTTCACTGCTTCGTAGCCTGTCAACACCACCACTTTCTTGAACCCGAAGTGGAAAGTAAAGACAGGTCCGTATTTTTTCGCAAGCTGAAAGAGAGCCAACGGAAATAGAATGATCGTGTCAAAAGGAAGCAAAAGGAAGTCCCAACAGTCATCGGGGCCTTGGGTACAACCCCGAACCAACTGGATCACCACGTGAACACCCGTCGGCATTGACCGAATCCCCACCAGTCAATTGCAAAAGGCAGCTTTGCTTGGAACAGCTTACATCCTTCGACAATAGCTGTAACACCATCAAACATGCACATCTGTTTATCCCAGTTCCTTGGGAAGAAGTGGGTAGACAAAAATACCAAGAATCCACTTTAAACATCTGTCTGGCTGTGAGACCAACCCGGATAAGATGTTTATTGATTACTCTGCACATATCTTAGGGGGTCATTTTTAAAGATGGGGCCACAAATACAATACTCAGAAATTAGGAAACAGCAGTTTCACCATGATGGCCAGATCTGTCTTTGGGTTTATCAACAGTTAGAGTTTACTTTATTGAGTAACCTTTGGGATATATCAAAGTGCAGGGTTCCAGACACAAATTATTACTAAAATCTGATAAAAACAATTTAAAATGGAATTGGAATAAAATATGATTTAAAACAAAATTGGAATAAAATATGATTTAAAACAAAATTGGAATAAAATATGATTTAAAACAAAATTGGAATAAAATATGATTTAAAACAAAATTGGAATAAAATACAATAATTTAAAATATAGGTAAATAAAATACGATAAAATTATATTTTGGTGTCACCCCTACAATCTACCAAATAAGGGTCTATCAAATAAAACCCAGAAGGATTTCACAGAATCTTGGATGCTTTGGCCTAATTTGAGACAGATTTGCAAGGTTTATTATCCAATGGCAACTGGAGGCAGAAATTAGCTTTTTCAAATTCTGACTAATTAAAGGCACTCAATTCACCAGCCTTGGGGGCCAACAAATACATTTATTTACTCCCATTGCGGTTTATGAAAGGGGCTTAAATATGCAATGCCTGTTCAAGGCCAACTCTCTGGGTTGTGTGCGAGAGTGTGTTTGTGTGTGTGTGTGTATCTCTGTGTGTAATGCACACAGGTCCACATGCTTGCAAAAGCCACACCCTTTCCAACCACTTTCAGAAGTCAATACTGGGAGGCTTGTAATTTACTCCCTTTAGGGTGACTGCCCTGCCTTGAGTAGCTGAACTTTAGAACAATACTGATTATTCGATTCCAGCTCCCGGGCATGATATCCACTCCTTCTTCTTAAGAGCAAACAGGTTTTCTTGGGTTAATAAATATATATTATCACATCCCACGGTGGCATTATCAGAGTCAGCCAATAACCACCCCCATCTAACATTGATAGACCAAGAAGCTGAGCTCAAAAGAGATTTATCTGTTGCTCTGGCAGCCCTTCCAGCCTAAAAAAAATACCTCTGTGTGTGTCTTGGCACTCTATAAAGGTCGTAGACTACAACTCCCATCCTAACCTGCCATCAAAGTCAGTAGAATTGTGTGCAAAGTATATTGACCCAGACAATGCACTGTCCACCAAGCACTTTTGGATGTTAAAGAAAAAACCCTAAATAAAATTATATATATATATAGTCAGTAGAATTGGAACGAGCGCGATTGCAATTGGGAAGCAAGAGAAGAATTCTCTGCATTTATGTCAAGCCGAATTGTATTCATTGCTATTTCTACCGGCAGAATTTGCATCTTTCGCATTAACGGTTTCTCACATGGAAATTGTGGTGCCCTCCTAACAAACAAACAAAGATCCTCATGTGTAAATCCCAAGAATGCAAGCAAGGCATTCATTTTTAAGGAATTTCCAAGTCAAGAGTCGAAGGAAATGCACACAGATATGCACGGACAAAACCACCTGTTTTGTTCTGCATCAAGCAAAGCTTGACGAATAGCTCAAATAAACATCGAACAAACCTAGATAAAATTTACATTCTGCATTCTGGCAGGGTACCATGGAACCCACTAGTTTTAAACTTGGCATCCTGGGGGAAAAAAAAAGATCTTAGCATCCTAACAAGGGGAAACTCTTAAATGTGCAACGGGGAGCCTGTCAGCCTTCTTTCTTTCTTTCTTTCTTTCTTTCTTTCTTTCTTTCTTTCTTTCTTTCTTTCTTTCTTTCTTTCTTTTCTTTCTTTCTTTCTTTCTTTCTTTCTCTCTCTCTCTCTCTCTCTTTCTTTTTCTTTCTTTCTTTCTTTTTCTTTCTCTCTCTCTCTCTCTTTCTTTCTTTCTCTCTCTCTCTTTCTTTTTCTTTCTTTCTTTCTTTCTTTCTATTTCTTTCTTTCTATTTCTTTCTCTCTATTTCTTTCTCTCTCTCTCTCTCTTTCTTTCTTTCTTTCTCTCTCTCTTTCTTTCTGTCTTTCTTTTTTCTTTCTCTCTCTCTCTCTCTCTCTCTCTTTCCTTCCTTCCTTCCTTCCTTCCTTCCTTCCTTCCTTCCTTCCTTCCTTCCTTCCTTCCTTCCTTCCTTCCTTCCTTCCTTCCTTCCTTCCATCCTTCCTTCCTTCCTTCTTTCTCTCTTTCTTCCTTACTTTCTTTCTTTCTCTCTCTCTGTCTCTGTCTCTGTCTCTGTCTCTCTTTCTCTCTCTCTCCCCCACCTCTCTCATACCTTCAGCAAGGACTTGTCCTGCCTTTTAAAATCGAGCAAGTGCAGGTTTCCGATGACGGGAAGCGGCACAGGGCCTGGCGGCAACTTTAAAGATGATTTTCGGAAGAGAGCCAGGAAATAGGAGGATGCGAAAAGCAGCAGGAAAAGTAGCAGGACGAGAGAAGAGGCGGGGAGAGAAAAAAGGGAATTCAGCAGAGCCATTTGGAAAAAAAGAAGAAATGAAACGTTGGCTCAGGTGTGGCTGAAAGGAACCTGGGCATCGGCTGGCTCGTTTGCTCAACCCCTTTGCCAGCGCTAAAGCTTTATAAGTCGGGCGGCAGAAATGTGAAGAGAAAGACAGTTAAACCCCACCCACTTCTGCAGAATGTAGTTTAAGCAGTTTGGGATTGGAGGATAAAAGCAGTTTTAAGTTACCAGCCCCGTGGGTCAAGCAGGTAAAACAATCATCAAAACTATCCTTTTGAACCCAATCCGGTTTTGGGATCGAATTCAGGAGGCAAAGGATTATTTTCCGCAAATGGGGGCATGTGATGGAGATACGGTGAGTGGAACAACCTGATAGTATCCATCAGCCAAGAACGCTGGGTACAACCGATTGGCCAGTGAGCAACACTTCTTCAGGTCTTCCTCTAGCTAACCTTGGTTTCACACCTCCATAATGGTCGGTGGTCCCCGTGAAAGTCCTACAAGGGCTTTTGGGACACCGTTCTTTGAAAGATTATCTTTTCTCATCTCCTCAACTCAGCAGACCAGGGAGGAAGTAATGAAGTCATGTTAGTTCAGGGATTCTGGGAGTCGAGGTCCACATGTCTTAAATTTGCCAAGTTTGAAGACCCTTGATCTAGAGCAGGGGTCGCCAACCTTTTGGACCTCAGGGACCACCAAACTCATCATTTTAAATCCAGAGGGGACCAGAGACCCTGGGAAAATCCCCCCCAAAAAAGTCTGCAGTGAAATTCCCTACCCCGTTTTCCTGACGATCGATCGTTCTTTATTTGGGATCGCAGGATACCGTCTCCAGCTCCGTTCTCAGGGGAGAAAGAGAGAGAGAGAGAGACTTTGGGCTTCATGCAAGGAAAACAGCAGAAGCCGCAGAAGTCTTTCTTTCTCTCCCCCAAACTCCACCAGAAATGAGTCCTTGCCGGCACAGCCTCTTGGAGCAGGAGGCCTTGCAGGGTCCCAAAGACTCATTTCTGGCGGAGTTTGGGGGAGAGAAAGAAAGACTTTTGCTGCTTTCCTTGCGCGCAGCCAAAAGCAGAAGAAGAAAGAAGCGGAAAGAAGCAGCCCGGTGACCAGGCAAGGTACATGGGGCGAGTGGGGCAAGTCTCCCCCGCCCTCTCCCCACTCTCCTCACTACCTCGTGTTGTTTGCAGTGCAAGCGAAGCAAGCCTTGTGTTCCCACGCAACCCGGATTAATTGCTTTGGGGTTGATATTTCTCTGCGGACCACCAAAATTTTATTGCGGACCACCAGTGGTGCCCAGCTCACAAATTGGCGACCACTGGACTAGTGTGACCAAGACGAAGGACCTTCTCTGTGGTGGTTCCCTCCTTGTGGAACATCATCCCTGCAGAAATAAAATTGACCTCATCTTGACATCCTTTCTCATTCTGACGACATAGTCCTGGTGGCCCCAGGTTGATACGGGGACCCATCAAGTAATTGGTTTGATTGTCATCCCTGGGGAGCGTGTGTTCTGACCCAAACCTTGTTCCAAGGAAACAAACACCAAACAGAGGTAACAGCACAACCTTTAAATGCTTCTCTACGAATTCTGTTCATACATGGTTAAAAGGCTGTTTCAAACTAATTGTCTCTGATAAGAACGAGCCTTGCCAAGATTGTGCAAGGCTGCCATGAACACCAGATAAAATTACTAAGAAATATTTGAAACAGAAAGAGTCTCCAAACAGAAACCAAGATATTCCAAACCTCCACAAGCTTGAGTGCAAAAACGTCTTTGCTTCCTGCAAAGAACTCCGGTTTCTCAGCTGGCTTTTATCTCTTAAGGGAGGCGACATTACCTTGCAGCCTTACTCCCGAGTTGCTTGTGCTGCTGCAGCTGCTCTTTCCTTCGAGCAGCCCTGCGCGTATGCGCACTGAGCACAGGCTCCTCGGGGAACTCTTCCACACTGCTGCCAGCCTCCACCATCTCTGAAGGCCGCACTCCACTCCCTGATGGTCCTGGCCCCATTCCTGCATCACACGCAGGCCCCTCATCTGAGTCCTCGTTCTCCGAGACCTCAGCCATCTGCACCTGCTGCTGGCGAACCACAACAGCGTGTGGGAATTCAATGAGTTTTATATTTGGGTTTTTACTTCTGTCAGTTGCCCAAGTCTCCGTGAGTGTATTGGGCGGTTATATAAATATTCCTAATGAATACAAATAAAATAAATAATGGATTATATTGGGTATCAATGATACTATGGGTTCTCACAAACCTGGGTGACATTTCACTGAAAACAAGTCTCAACCCTTCAACTTAATATTTCTGTCGAGTTTCTTCCCCTGGCAGGTGAGCTGCAGCCTCTGACTTCTCCTCTGCAGTAGGTGCTCCAACCAGGTAGAATATATTTCTTTGTGATGCTTGACTGGAAATGTTTCATCAAGAATTGAAAGCCGAGGGCAGAACCTCCCCCAACCACCATGTCTGTCCCGCTTGCAGTTCTCTGAAGAATGCAGACCTACCAAATTCCTGGCTTTGTATATATATTTTCTTTCAAAGTCTGGAATCATTCATCAGCAGTTCCCCAAAATTCCATCTTGGGGTTACCAAAGGAACATTGAACCATAAGGTTGGTATTGCACAAGGCAAAGGAAAATAGACTCGACATAGACCAGGCCCAACTCAGGCAGATTTTCTTCCAAATTCTCTTCTCTCTTGAAAGGGGCAAAAGAGAGAGTAAATTCTCATGGAGTTATGGAATGTTAGGGATGGAAAGGACCATGGAATTCAACCCCCCTGGCTAAAACAGGAGTCCTTATTGCATCATGAACAATTAGTTGTCTGATCTTTTCTTGAAAACCTCCATCGTTTGTCAAATAACAGAATAACAGAGTTGGAAGGGAACTTGGAGGTCTTCTAGTCCAACCCCTTGCTCAAGCAGAAGTCCCCATACCTTTCTGGACAAACCAAAACCAAAACTTCTTTGCAGTAGCATTAGCTGATGATGAACCAACCATCTCTCTGTGTGTCTCTCTGTGTCTCTGTCTGTCTCACTCTGTTTTTGTCTTTGTCTGTCTCTGTCTCTGTTTCTCTCTCTCTCTGTCTGTCTGTGTATGTGTTTTTGTTTCTGTCTTTGTCTCTCTCTCTCTCTCTCTGTGTGTCTCTCTCTCTCTTTCTCTGTCTCTCTGTGTGTCTGTCTGTCTGTCTCTGTCTCTGTCTCTCTCTCTCTCTCTCTGTCTCTGTGTGTGTGTGTCTCTCTCTCTGTGTCTCTCTGTTTCTGTCTTTGTCTCTGTCTCTGTCTCTCTGTGTCTTTGTTTCTGTCTTTGTCTGTCTCTGTGTCTCTGTCTCTGTCTTTCTCTCTCTCTCTCTCTGGCTGGCTGTGTCTCTCTGTTTCTGTCTTTGTCTCTCTGTCTCTCTCTGTGTCTCTCTCTGTGTCTCTCTCTGTCTCTATGTGTTTCTCTCTCTGTCTCTGTCTCTGTGTCTCTGTCTCTCTCTGTTTCTCTCTGTCTCTGTCTCTCTCTGTCTCTCTGTCTCTCTCTCTCTCTCTGTATCCCTGTCTCTCTCTGTCTGTCTCTGTGTCTCTGTCTGTCTGCCTGCCTGCCTGTCTGTCTGTTTTTCTCTCTCTCTCTCTCCCAGGCTGACTTGACATGTATTATCCCAAAGGATTATCGCTGCACTGAGACACACCTCAAGGTCCCCAAAGGTATGTGTGCCATTGCCCACCGAGGTTGGCCCTCTGCCCACTATTGACAGCATGTTTTCCATTGTGAGCTGAAACTATGTTGTATAAAAGTCACCGCTTGCTGAGAGCAGGGGTGGGAATGACCCGGTGACGCAGGTTGCTTCTCCAGAAGACGCTTCTGTTGGCTTCGACCTTCTGCCTCGCAAGTCTACGTGCTTCTCTGGTCGAACACAGCCAAGATATGATTTTGATTTTTTTCCCAGGTGATGCCTTTCTTCCATCCAAGCACGTGTAAGAGCTTTCAAAATTGGTCTTCTGCTGAGAAATGTTCCCCGCACTCTCTTTATATTCCATAACTGGCTGGGGAATTCTGGGAACAGAAGTCCACAGGACTTAAAGTTGCCAAGGTTCGGTGGCCTGATTTAAACTTTTCCTCTTCCTCCTCTTCTTCCTCCTCCTCCTCCTCTCCAATAACCCCAATCCCTTCTAACACTGATGATGTTGGGTAGTTGGGTCATGAAAGGTTTAGAAAAAAACAAGCAAGCTCAGAGAACGCCAAGGACTCCACAATTATTCTTCTTCTCGTTCTCGTTCTCCTTCTTCTTCTATGCTCTTTAGCGGATAAGAAGATGCTCCAGAGAGTTATAAACACAGCACAAAAAAATCATCGGTTGCTCTCTTTTTTCTTTGGAAGAGATTGCGAAGACCAGACTCCTCTCTAGAGCACTAAAAATCTCCACAGACCATTTTCATCCCGGACATTCATATTTTGAACTGTTACCACCAGGGAGACGTTATAGGTGTCTTAAAATGAGGACTGTTATAGGTGTCTAAAAATAGATTGAGAAACAGTTTCTTTTCCAAGGCAGTAATTGTCTTGAATCAAACAGGGCATTTGTGATTTAGCCCTATTATTATTATTACTATTATTGTTTTAATTTTTAAAATGCTGTAGTGTGATTGTGATGTGGTGTTTGGTGCACTGTGCTGGAGTAACTTTCAAATGTCATTGTATTTGTGGAATGCAGTGATAATAAAGGTATTCTATTCTATTCTACCTTCTCCTCCTCCTCTTCCTCCTCCTCCTCCTCCTCTCTACAAATCCCACTCATTTCTAGCATTGATGATGTTACCTAGTTGGGTAATGAAATGCTTAGTACAAAACATCCAAGCTCAGAGAGAACCAAGGACACCACAATTCATTCTTTCTTTCTTTCTTTCTTTCTTTCTTTCTTTCTTTCTTTCTTTCTTTCTTTCTTTCTTTCTTTCTTTCTTTCTTTCTTTCTTTCTTTCTTTCTTTCTTTCTTCTTTCTTTCTTCCTTCCTTCCTTCCTTCTTTCTTCCTTCCTCTGTCCTTCCTTCCTTCTTCTTCTTCTTCTTCTTCTTCTTCTTCTTCTTCTTCTTCTTCTTCTTCTTCTTCTTCTTCTTCTTCTTCTTCTTCTTCTTCTTCTTCTTCTTCTTCTTCTTCTTCTTCTTCTCCTCCTCCTCCTCCTCCTCCTCCTCCTCCTCCTCCCTCCTCCTCCTCCTCCTCTTTTTCTCTCCTTCTCCTTCTCTTTTAATAGAACAGCGCATTGCAAATACAGTTACAGGGGTACAGTTCCCCCCCGCCCTCAGCTGGATACAGTAAAATAATTTGCTTGTTTTAAAAACATCTTAGCAATCTTATTTTTCAACACTGGTTCCTCCGCTCATGATGGGAAAGCTGGTGCATCTCACCCAAGGAATTAATAATACCTGTCAGCGACATACCTGGTTCCTGCCTGAAGGCAGGTCAGCTCAGAAGATGAAGGATGTGCCTTGTGTCTTAGCCCACAAGTACAACTTGACAGCCAAGCGTTCCTGTGATTAGTGCTTTACTTTTAAGCCTAAAAATGTGGGCTGGCTTAGGCGTGTGTATTGTAAACCATTTTTAAAGACAACTCTTAAAAGCCAAGAGATTAATCTCATTCAAACCCAAGCCATTAAAGCATTGCTCTCCTGTCAAACACCAGTGGGGTGAAGCTGCAGGTGTACGGCAAAAAAAAATAAATGAGGAAAAAGTTAATGCCTTTTCTTCTTCTTTCCATCCATGATAGGGGTTTTTTCTTCATGGGGCTTTTGTGTTCAAGGTTTTTATGCCCTGGGATTTGTCTTCTAGGCGTTTTTCTTGTCACCACAAAGGTTAATATTTGCCTGGGGCCCTGTGGAAAAAATAAAAAAAAGGCTTACCACACCCCCCTTTTATGTCGCTCGCTCCTAATGGTAACCATTGTTGGGATTTTTATCTGGTGAGGTTTTCTGGCTCCGGCGGTCGATTGATGAGACTTTATGAAAAAAAATTTAAAAAAAAATCTTTGGGCGTTTTTATCGTGCTGATAAGCAATAAAAATAAAGTGCTCTTGGAGGGATCCACGAAGCTGGAAGAGGGTGGCTGAACGCAGCTCTCCAATTGCAAACTGTTTTTGGCAAACCTGCTTTTTAAAAGAAAAATTCTAAAGTGGACTAAAATATATTGTTTTGTAAGGAATAAAGAAGTCACAGAGCTAGTGTGATAGATAGGAAGGAAGGAAGGAAGGAAGGAAGGAAGGAAGGAAGGAAGGAAGGAAGGAAGGAAGGAAGGAAGGAGGGAAGGAAGGAAAAGACAATAGACTGATGAAAGATAGATGATAGTGTGATGACCCAGGGCGTGGCACAAAGGCAACACAGTCATATAAGTAAGAAGAGTCCCTTTAGTACCTTCAACTTTGCCACCAATGTCCAAGTTACCTTCGGCTGGAGAAAAAACTCTCCCAAGAACAGTCTTTAAGTGGAGGAAATTCAGTCTGAAAACAAAGTACATATGAACTGTAAATAAAAATCCACACAAACCACGCTGCATCAATTAACAGGGCAGGATAAGGAATTGCAGACTTGAAAGGCCAACAAAAGACACACAGTTGGGAAGACTCCAGGAACCCAGATAAGCCTTGACCATAAAAGATAACTCACGATTTGCTCCCAACAAGTTGCTGTGCGCAGCTTCCCTTTTTAAACCCTGTGTTCCCAGCTGCAGCTAATGAAGGTAATCAGGGCCCTTTCCTCCCCCGTGAGCCACGCAACTCACATTGCTCCCTTCTCCATTCCTCCCTGCGGTGCCCTAGGATGAAGAGCGGGTGGGCCTGGGTCTTCCTCTGAACTCTCTCTCCCTTGTTCTACCTCTCCCTTTCTTTGCCCAGCTAGACTTTGCCCTGCCCCCGTTTCTTCCACACCCAACGGAGCCACACTCACACTTCCTGTCAGCTGCTCGGCCTCCCCCTCCGAATCAGACTCCGACAGGGGCATGACAGATAGATATAGATGGATTGATGATAGACAGACAAACAGACTCTTATCACACAAGCACCAAATATTAATGACAATTTTAGGCAAGTCGTCTATTCCAAGAGAGAGGAAAATAGCAAGAGATTGGTGACAATTTCTCAGTTTTGTGTGTGATTTCATCCAGTTTTCATTCCTGGCCTGTGAGTCAGCTCGTAATTCTGGAGACAATTAGCCCTATCCAAGATTCCCCCACCTTTAACGTCCTCCAAATGATTATCCTGAAAAAATACCGTTCATCAGACGTTTTCATTGAGTTCCTCTGGTGCATTATTAAATTAGCAAAAACAGAGATTAACGTCCAGAGAGTGCCAAAGATCAGATTGCATTCCTTCATGTCTCTGCAAATTACTAAGATTAGGGATTAAGTCTGTCAGGGCTCGCTCGATGCTGACCACTTCCCGTCTACTCATATTTATATATATTTATGTAACATATTTGTGTGCTCAATTTTGTTTAACTCTGGCTTTACGCAACTCACAATTCCATGGGGCTGAGAGACCAAGACAAAGCAAGGTTGAAGCCACCCATGGATGTAGCTCCTATAAACCCTCACCATTTGTGGTGTGGCTTATGGAAGTTGGAGTGAACCAACATCTGAAGAACCTACCTCTGGAGTGGAAGTGTTACACTCTGTCTTTTGAACCAGTTTGGTCTAGTGGTTAAGACACCGGGTTAGAAATCAGGAGACGGTGAGTTCAGGTCCTGCCTTAGCCCTCAAATCACCAGCTAAGTGATTGTGGGCCAATCACCAGGGGATGGTGAGTTCTAGTCCCACCTTAACCATCAAAGCCAGTTGGATGACTTTGAAACAATCACCAGGCAATGGTGAATTCTAGTTCTGCTTTAGGCATAAAAGCCAGCTGGGTGACTTTGGGACAAACACCAGGCAATGGTGAGTTCTAGTCCTGTTTTAGGCATGAAAGCCAATTGGATGACTTTGGGACAAACACCAGGTGATGGTGAGTTCTAGTCCTGCCTTAGGCATGAAGGTTGGCTGGGTGACTTGGCCAGTCCTTCTCTCAGCCCAGAGCACCTCACAAGGTTGTTGTTGTGGGGAAAAACAAGATGAACATGTTTGCCATCTTATTTGTAAAACTAATAAAGGTGGGATACAAATTAATACATAAAACCAAAGCCCAATGCTCTAAATTATTATTTATTTGCATCACCAGTGGCTGGGGAAGATGGGAATTGTCGCTCAGCCCTTCCACTTGCCCAAAAGCATTTGGTTTGACCCCCCCCCCTCTTTCTGCCTTCTTGCAACGGTTTTAAGTGCATTTCAATACACTTTGGAGAATCATCCAAGGACCTTGTTTCAGATGGCATGGCTAGTCTAGTGAAGAGAAGGATCAGGGGAGACAGGAGAGCATCTTCCAATATTTGAGGGGCTGCCACAGAGAGGAGGAAGGGGTCAAGCTATTCTCCAAGCCACCTGAAGGCCAGACAAGGAACAATGGATGGAAACTGAACAAGGATTCAACCTGAAAATAAGGAGAAACTTTTTGACAGTGAGAACAATCAACCCATGGAACAGAAGTTGCCCTCGGAAGTTGTGGGAGCACCATCACTTGAGACTTTCAAGAAGCGACCAGACTGCCATCTGTCAGAAATGGTGTAGGGTCTCCCACTTGGGGGGGCGGGGGTTGGGCTAGATGACCTACAAGTTCCCTTCCAACTCTGTTAATTTGCAAGATGTCCAGCTTGAAGTTGGGTGGAACATCTAGAGCGGAAAATATTTCTCCTGGTCTCATATTCTCCTTTTGCCACAGCTCAGCTCACGTGTCGAGGAAAACAAGTTGGATCAAGAGGTTTTGTTTGCGTTACCACCAAGAGTCATGTATTCACAATCCGGGCAAAGCCTATTTTTCACGCTCCCTGCCACAACATAATACAGATTCATATTTCCAGCCAGTGGTTATATAACCATCCAGGTGTTCTTTCCCACTTACAATCGCAAGAGGCAGAGTAAGGAAGCTACCAGAAGCACAAACTGAGCACGGCCATAAGAGAAGGTTTTATTTCTTGTGGTCATGCCAACGAAACGGGTTTTTAACTCGCTATTGTTTCTCTGTTAACTGTCACGGAGACGAAAAAGAAATATTCCCACTCTTAAAAATCATTACAGGCAGTCTTCGACTCACGATCAAACCCAAAATTTCCATTGCTATGTGAGACAGTTGTTGAGTGGCAACTCATTTGACCTTTCTTGGCCCAGTCATTAAGTGAAGCAGTGCAGCTGTCAAATTAGGAACACGGTTGTTAATGAACCTGGCTTCCCCATGGAATTTTGGCTTGTCAGGTTTGCAAAAAGGGAGTCATGTGGACACTACAACTGTCGTAAATGAGTCAATTGCCAAGTGGCTGAATTTTGATCACGTGACCTTGAGGAGGCTGTAATGGTTGTTAAGTGTGAAAAATGGTCATAAGTCGCTTTTATCATTGCCACTGTAACTTTGAAGTCACTAAAGAGAACTACTTGTACTTATAAAATAATAATAATAATACCACCAGGTTCCAGGTCAACCCAGCCTTCTTCCGAGGTGGGTAAAATGAGGACCCAGATTGTTGGGGGCAAGAGGCTGACTCTGTAAACCACTTAGAGAGGGCTGTAAAAGCACTGTGAAGCGGTATATAAGTCTAAGTGCTAGTGCTATTAACGGTGGCCTAATAGCCAGAGGGGACATATAAATTAATAAATCAAATGTAAAAATAAATGGGTGGCATATAAATTTATATATATATGTGTGTGTGTGTGTGTGTGTGTATAAGATAAATATAGCTAGCTAGATAATAGTTATGAATAGATCTATAGATGGATAAATACAGTAGATAAAGATAGAAACACAATAGAGATATATGATAGGGATGATATATGATACATACAGATGAATAAAGACACAGATAATAGATGATAAACAGGATAGATGATAAATGATATAGATGATGGACAGAAAAGATGATTGACAGATGATAGATGATAGGTAGACAGATGATAAATAGATGATAGACATAGATAGATGATAGCTAAGGGGCACCCAATATTGCAACCAGCACCCAAGAATCCAAGCCAGGGGAGGATTTAAAAGGGTGTATTACAAAATGACACCCACTCCCCAGGTCCAACATCTGGGCAGGGAATCCCAGCCCTTGTCCTGCTCACATTTAGGTCTGAAACCTGGAATGTTAGGAAATGGGGGAAACCCTGTTAATCGTGGCTTGTTGCACACACACACACACACAAAAGCTTCCTTCCAGGGAAAGCCCATCTTTGCCCGACAGACTCCTTGGGCCAAAGGTGCAAGCAAGGATTTAGGAGCATCTTTGCTTAACCCCACCCCATCGTGGTTTGCCCGGCCAGCCCGGGTTTTCTTTTGGCTGCAACCAGCGTTCTCTGCGCACGCGGCAGGTGGCGCCGCCAGCGTTCCAAAGGGGCGGGGCTGAGCGTTTCCCGATCGATTCGCTCGGTTTTCCCCTCGTCTGGCCTAGCTCGGCGCTCCCTCATTCCGGAAGTGGGGGAGAACCGCGATCGTAGGCAGCGTCGGGCCTCGTCCCGCCGGTTCGTCCGTCTTCGGTCATGTCCACCATGGTTTTCGGGGCGAAAAGCTTCAAGCCGAGGGCGCCTGACAAGGGCGCCTTCCCCTTGGATCATTTTGGTGAGGGGGGTGGGTGGGTTTGGGGGGGAAAGTGCGCATGCGCGGCTCTTCAAAAGCGCGATTCCGCCCAGAGACTCTGTCCCGGCGATGAGAACTCCCACCATAGACATGGCAAAAGCTAGAGCGTCGCCACCTTCTCTCTAATACAGGGTTTCTTGGTGGTTTTAAAGCGGGTGGACTTCAAGTCCTGTCAGCCATGTTGGCTGATGGCTTCTGGGAGTTGAAGTCCATACACATTTAAAGGGGCCACGTTTGAAAAAAATTACTACATGTAGTCCTCGACTTACAACAGTTTGCTCAGTGACTGGAGGTACAACGGCACTGAAAAACGTGACTTACGACTGTTTCATTATTCCCCTATGGTCACGTGGTTTATATTCGGAGGCTCAACAGCCGACTCACATTTATGACGGTTGCAGCATCCTGGGGTCACGTTTTGCGACCTTCTGACAAGCAAAATCAAAGGGGAAACCAGATTCACTTAACAACCGTGTGACTAATTTAACAACTGCAGTGATTCATTTCACCGCTGCGGCAAGAAAGGCCGTAAAATGGGGGGGAAATTCACTTCACATCTGTCTCACTTAGCAACAATAACATTGGGCTCAATTGCGGTCGTAAGTTAAGGACTACCTGTATTTTAGACCAGGAGTCTCCAAATTTGGCCAACTTTAAGACTTGTGGACTTCAACTCCCAGAATTCCTCAGCCAGCAAAACTGGCTGAGGGATTCTGGGAGTTGAAGTCCACAAGTCTTAAAGTTGCCAAGGTTGGAGACCCCTATAAAATTTAGACTATAGGGAGATTTCCTTCTTTTTCCCTAACAGAAACTCCAGCTCTGTGAGACCCCTGAATATTTTCCTTCTGATGCTTTGGGACTACACCTTCCATAACCCCCAGCCTAAAGATGGCTGAAGATAAGCACCGAGCTTGCAAATCCCCCCTACATATCGGATCCAATGAGACTTTCTCCTGAATAAATCCATTCCAAAACTGGACGCAGCCACTTATGTGAATCACTTTCAACAATCGTTGGCCTGCGAATTGCCTGTCAGACTGCAACTCCCATTATCCCCAGCCGGCGCTGGCCAGCAGGGATGAGAGCAGCTGCAGGAAAACCAGGCGCGGGTTTGCCAATTGCATTGCAAAACAGAGTCAAAAATTTGCATCTCGGGATGAGCCACCATGTAATTTGGGGTGAATGTTTTTAGTAAGCCATAGTTTGTGAAAGAATTAGGATTAGAACAGAAGAGAATGCAGAATAAGGCAATTACAATACTATTAGGCAATTTCTCCTTAGTTCTAAATTGCTTCTCTCCTGGATTATTTATCTGTTGCTTCTTGTCCTGCCTTCAGGAGCTTTGCAGAATAGCTTGACTCCCTCTACTTTGGGGCAACCCTTGAGATATTGGAAGACTGCTATCATGTCACCCCGTGTCCTTCTTTTCATCCTAGAACTTTCATCCTTTTTCCAGACTCCTCGTCCTGTCTTTGGCATACGCTGTTCTTTTTGGGGTACTCTAATTTCAGGCATATTTTACTTTTTTTTCTTCTAAACGAAAGCTGTTTTGTTTTGGTTTTTTTTTTTTGTGCAGGAGAATGTACGCTCTTCAAAGAAAAATTCATGAAGTGTCTGCAGGCAAATAACTTCGAGAACGGATTGTGCAGACTGGAGTCGAAAGAATACCTAGAATGCCGGATGGAGAGGTGAGCTGAAGTTAATGGATGTTTGGCTCGCCCTGCATGAGTCCAGATTGGCTAAATTAGCTCTTTAGACGTCTCTGATCTGTGCAATCTCAAGACAGGAAGGCAATTTCTCTCTTTCTTTCCTTCCTTCCTTCCTTCCTTCCTTCCTTCCTTCCTTCCTTCCTTCCTTCCTTCCTTCCTCTCTCTCTCTCTCTTCTTTCCTTCTTTTCCTTCCTTCCTTCCTTCCTTCCTTCCTTCCTTCCTTCCTTCCTTCCTTCCTTCCTTCCTTCCTTCCTTCCTTCCTTCCTTCCTTCCTTCCTTCCTTCCTTCCTTCCTTCCTTCCTGCCCTCCCTCCCTTCCTTCCTCCCTCCCTCTCTTTCTCTCTCTCTCTCTCTCTTTCACACACACTTACTTTTGTCCTCTGGGGAAAATAAAGCTACTTCTTCTCCAAGCGGCCTAGAGTTAATGTGAGTTTTATTGGCACGTACAATACATTTAATAAATACCGTAATAATAATAATATAAAAAGCCAACATTGCTTTAAGAAAAAGGTTAACGCTCTTAAGCAAGGGTATTTTGTTGTTGTATAGTTGCTGTCTTGTGAATCATTGCCTGCCAATGGTTAAATATATTTTTATTCACAGCAGAAACAGAAATGTACCAATTAAAAGTAAATGCTGGGGTTTGTAGGAAGCTAAATTCTCTTGTCCTGCACCATGTGCAAGAGCCTTCTTTATATATTCTAGAATTTATCGTATCCACACACAGAGATACACACAGAGAGCACTTGATATAATCCTTTGGGGCATGTGTGTGTGTGTGTGTGTGTGTGTGTGTGTGTGTGATTGCTTTTAGAGAGATTAAATTATTCAACAATGGAAACGAACATGGCTAAATGTGCAGCCTTGAAGCCTTAACGATTTATTCCCTCTTGTTTGATTTCTTCAAGGGAACTGATGGCCAAAGAACCCCTGGAAAAACTGGGTTTTAAGGACCTTAAGGAAGAGAAACCCAAAGACCAACCTGAGACAGTGCGACAAAATCCCTCCTGACCCTCAATTTTGACCCCAGAATCTGCAGCCATCTACCTATCTACATCTACATGTATATATATCGTACGTGGTCTCGTTTGCGTTTTGTTTTAAGAGATTCTCGAAAAAGGTCACAGAAACTTAGCAAATGGCGGATTTGTAGGCATTCACTCCAGAAGTGAAGGATGGTGAGGTTTGTTTTCCAGCTGTTTCCATAGTTTGGGGATGTTTCTTTTCCCCCCTTAAAAGAAAAGGAGAAAAGACACGAGATGCCTTTGGATAGAATGTTTGGACTTGGGTTTGAAAACTGATATTAGAACATTAAATTCAGAAGTTGGGCTGTTAGATTTTTTTGTCCCTCTGAACTGAGTTTTTATTCAAGGTTTAGCCTTCATTTTTCTCTGTCCTCCTGTGAGGAATTTTAGCCATGCAGGATTCTGGCTGCAACAGGACGTGTATGAGTGTGCTTGGGGGCGACCGGCTTGGTTAGCAGCTGTTCACAGTCATGACGTTGGGGAAAACGTGAATTTGCAACCAATTCCTTCCATCGATAACCTTCACAGTACAGCAAAAATGGGGAAAGCTGAAAGGGGTCAGAATCTTTTCAGACCCACGGGCCAGGCATTCTGAAACTATGCAGAAACTATCTCTTGGTTGTTCTTGGGGAAAACAAACCACCTTTTCTTGTTCTGAAAACGATTATGCGGAGAATTCCGCTCCAGGCAGTCGCAGAACCCGACAACGGTGGGAAGAATCCGGGCGTCACAATGGCTCCCTTTGACCAAGGATGTCTTGCTTTGCCGCAGCCTGGATAATAAATGAGGAGAAATACTTAAAAGCCCATCCACCCCACCCCATCCTAGGTCAATCAGAGGAGGGGAGGGACAAAAATCCAGAGGCTCGCCCTGTCTCTTTTTGCTATCGCTCAAGTACAAGACCAAAGGAAAAGGCAAAAGGAATTGGCATTGCACCCGATTGGTTTCCCACCCAGCCTCCCAAAAAGGACCAAACCTCTGCCCCCTCCTCTGCTTCCCCCCCTCCCTCTAGTGCAGCAACCAGGAAGAAATGAGAAGCCAGCCTCAACCAGTCCAATGTGGTTGTATTATCCAAATTGGGGGTGTTTAAGGTTTGTTGAAAGACAACCGAAGTCTCCTTGTGATTTTGTGTGTGTGTGTGTGTGTGTGTGAAGAACCTGTCTTTATGTTCATGCATTTTGTTGTGCATTTAATGTTGTAAGCTGCCCAGAGATGTACACAGCTGCCCGGCTCTCAACAATAGGCGACTCTGGGCAGCTTACAACATTAAAAAAAAAAAATCTACGATGTAAAATCCCTACAACAACAATGGGTTGAGCTGGCTATTGTGACTACAGCGGGACTAGAACTCACAGTCTTTGGTGATCCGGCCAAAGTCACCAGTTGGCTTTCATGCCTAAGGTGGAACTAGAACATACAGTCTCCTGGTGATTGGCCCAAAGTCACCCAGTTAATTTCTGTGCCTAAGGCAGAACTAGAACTCACAGTCTCCTGGTGATTGGCCCAAAGTCATCCTGTTGGTTTCTGTGCCTAAGGCAGAACTAGAACTCACAATCTCCTGGTGATTGGCCCAAAGTCACCCTGTTAATTTCTGTGCCTAAGGCAGAACTAGAACTCACAATCTCCTGGTGATTGGCCCAAAGTCACCCAGTTAATTTCTGTGCCTAAGGCAGAACTAGAACTCACAATCTCCTGGTGATTGGCCCAAAGTCATCCTGTTGGTTTCTGTGCCTAAGGCAGAACTAGAACTCACAGTCTCTTGGTGATTGGCCCAAAGTCACCCTGTTGGTTTCTGTGCCTAAGGCAGAACTAGAACTCACAGTCTCCTGGTGATCAACTCAAGGTCACCCAGCCAGGTTTCATGCCTAAGGCGGGCCTGGAACTCAAAAATCTCCCGCTTTCTAGCCTGGCGCCTTAATCACTAGACCAAACCAGCTTCATTGTAATATTAATTAAATTAATAGATTCATTTTCTAGCGGGAGAGATGCTGATGGGGAAGCAGGAAAAAGGGATGAACTCATTTTGAATCATGCTGTCTTTGCCGCCAAGCCAGTTCAGAGAGAAACGCAATGATGCAAGTGAGGGCACCAGGGACACTCCTGAAGTAGGAAAAAGCCGATGGCGCTACTACTCTGTGTATCTTGGATCGATTTCAGCTGCTCTCTTTCTCTCTTCCTGATCGTTACGCTCCCCGCTCCAATGTGATGGATTTCCCATAAGTTTGCAACAATGGGAAGATCCATTCTTTTACGGATTTAGCTCTCCTGCAACTCATTTACCCAACCAAACCTGAATTTGCAAAGGTTTAAAAGGAGTCTTTG
This sequence comes from Pseudonaja textilis, assembly GCF_049901715.1. Taxonomy (NCBI): domain Eukaryota; kingdom Metazoa; phylum Chordata; class Lepidosauria; order Squamata; family Elapidae; genus Pseudonaja; species Pseudonaja textilis. The sequence continues at coordinate 4,217,479 of NC_142003.1, forward strand.
GTTACTTTACATTATGCATGTGAAATGGTTTTCCTACATAAAACTCTACACCAGTTTTATTTTATCGGTTGACTCATTTTATTATGGCTCCTGCCACTCAGCCTCAATCAGGACAGGGCAGATTGTTCAGTATTATTCAATAAATATTGCTCAATAAATACTGTTCAATAAATACTGTTCAATAAGTCCGATTGGTCAGTCCCGTGGGCGGGGGGAGAAATCATTTAAAAGCCCCACTCATTCTTTTATGCCGCAGAATCTGCTATTCTGTCAAAGATCGAATCTCCTTCCGTAGAACTTCAGTTGGCTCAGAAGCATTTCGTTAAAAAAAACAACGAATTTCAATCACATTCTTTTTAAGGCAGCGCAATAATGTGCCTTTAAAAAAAAAACCAAACCAACCCTTCAGAACAAGCCAGTCAGGTTAGACCGTTCGGAAAAGTCACTTAACCTGCAGACGTGGGGTGTGGTTGTGTATGTGTGTGTGTGTGTGTGTGAAATGTAGGTCAAAACACAAGAGCCACGTGTATCAAACGCCATTGAGGGAAGGCGAATTAAAAATAGAAGAAAACGTGGAGTTAAATGTAGGAGACTCACTTGGAGCTGAGTCCCATTAACAGCTTGTGTGCCCTAGTTGGGTTTGGTTTTCTACCTTCTCACTCCCGTTCCTTTCCTGCCAGTTCCTTTTAGGTTAAAAGTCTGTCGAGATTCTCAGCCATACTGATCGTGGTTGTCCCAAAGGTGCTTTTTTCAGGAGGCAACTGGACTCCCTTCCTTTTGAAGACGTTTCACTTCTCATCCAAGAAGCTTCTTCGGCTCTGAGTGGGGAGTCGAAGGATTTACATTCCTTGCAGGCAGAGCTGGTCGTTTGCATCCTTTTAGAAGGTCGTTAAGATAAACCTCCAAGTGGCCTCAACGACTCTCTAAAAAGGATGCAAACGACTAGCTCTGCCTGCAAGGAATGGAAATCCTTCGACTCCCCACCATCCACTCAGAGCCGAAGAAGCTTCTTGGATGAGAAGTGAAAAGAAAAAACAAAGCAGTTTTTTGCCCCTGAAAAAACTTTCTTTTATGTTTGCAAAGCCTGGGAATGGGTGGGTGGGTGCAGGAGTGAGATTCTATAGAAAATATATGCATAATGGATGGATGGATGGATAGATAGATAGATAGATAGATAGATAGTTGGATAAATAGATAGATAGATATAGATAGATATTGATTAGATATAGATATATATAGATAGATATATAGATATATACAGAGATATATAGATATACATACACACTCTATCTATCATCTATCTATCCATCCATCCATCCATCCATACACACACACACACACCACATATACACACACACATACATACACACATACATACATATAATAGCTATATATCTATATCTCTTTCCATTTCTCTCTCTCTCTCTCTCTCTTTAACATATGTATTAAAGGTGTCTTCTTTCTATTGAAAATATATACATAATTTTTCTCCAGTGCCTGGATTGCTAAACCCGGCTCCCCATCACCCCAAACCATGGCTTGCGTTCCCCCTAGTTGATCACCTGCCGGGCTCATGGGGGGCGGGGGTTATGAATGTTGGGGCGGGGGCGGCGGCCAGGTCCTCCCCTTCCCAACCCTGCTGGACTCCGCTGAAAGACCGGCACGTCCTTTCCTTCCTTCCTTCCTTTCTTTTTTTTCCGGGAGGGAAAAGGCGCAGGAGCCCCCCCACCGCCCCCTCTCTCTCTCTCTCCAGCGGGCGACCTTGGCAACCTGGCGCGCCGCGTCTCACCTGGGCAGCCAGGCGGCGGCCCGGTCGATCTCCGCGGCGGCCAGCAGGGGTCGCGCTCGTGCCGGGCTCGGAATAGGTGCGCGCCTGGCCGGGAGGCGGCGGCGGGGGGGCGGCGCGCGCGGGGGGGCGCCAGGATCGGAGAGTTTCGGAGTTGGTTGGCTTTGCTCTCTTGGCTGACTGGCTCCGCTTCGGGGCCGGAGAGGCCTGCGGAACCTCCCCCCCGCGCCGCCCCCCCTCCCCGGGCGGGGATGCTGACTGAGCCGCCGTCCGGCCTCGGGAAGCCCCTCCTGGCCCTCCCCTCCGGCTCCCCAGGGCCCCTGGAGGAGGGTGGGGGGTCTCCCTGAATGAAGCAGCCCCCCCCCAGCCCCCAGCCCAGGCGGCGGTGGCGGCGGCGGGGAGGCGGCCGGGAGACCCGGCGCTGCTAGGGGCCGAGGGGCGAAGAGGGCAGGGCGGAGGAGAGGGAGAGGTCGCCTCGGACGCCCCCCTCCCCTCCCTCCCTCCTTCCCCGGGACGTCCTCCCCCCCATCCCAATTCCTCCCCCCCCCCACCCTCTCCCCACCATGGCGAAGGAGAGGAACAAAACGGCGCTGCTGGAATTGCTGCAAAGCGACGGGAACGGCCGGTGCGCCGATTGCCAGGCCAGCGGTGAGTGACATATGGGGAGGGGTCCTGGGGTCCTTTTGAGGGGTGGGTGGGAGAGGACTGGGGGGGAGAGGGGCGTCAACTAACCCCCTTCCCGGCTCCGGCAGGTGCAGGGCTCCCGGGACCTCCTTTGCCTGCCAGGGAGGGAGGTTTCTCCCCCTCCCTCTCCTCTCTGGGGTGGAATGGATGGGGTTGGGGGCGGCTGGCGGGCTGCGTGGTCTACTTCTCCCTCCCTCCCCCCCGAGCAGTGGCGCAGGGTTTGGGGAGTGCTTTAGGGAGGGGAGGGCTTCCTCTCCTTCGCCGGCCTCAATTTTCCCATCCGCTGCTTCTGGGCTCACTTTGCGGGGAAGGGACGGGCGGGGGGAGAAGAAAGAGGAAGCGTTGGGCGCGGCGGGCGTGGGGTGTTGGGGGAGAAGGGGGTCCCAAGGAGGGAGGGAGGGGGAGAGAGTGAGAAAAAGAGAGAAAGAGAGAGAGAAAGAGAGAGAGATGGGAGAAGGAGGGAGGGACAGAAGGAGAGAGAGAGAGAGAGAGAGAGAGAGAGAAAGAGAGAGAGAGAGATGGGAGAGGGAGGGAGGGAGAGAAGGAGAGAGAGAGAGAGAAAGAGAGAGAGAGAAAGAGAGAGAGAAAGAGAGAGAGAGAGAAAGAGATGGGAGAAGGAGGGAGGGACAGAAGGAGAGAGAGAGAGGGAAAGAGAAAGAGAAAGAGAGAGAGAGAGATGGGGAAGGGAGGGAGGGAGAGAAGGAGAGAGAGAGAGAGAAAGAGATAGAGAGAAAGAGAGAGAGAGAGAAAGAGAGATGGGAGAAGGAGGGAGGGACAGAAGGAGAGAGAGAGAGGGAAAGAGAAAGAAAGAGAGAGAGAGAGAGATGGGAAAGGGAGGGAGGGAGAGAAGGAGAGAGAGAGAAAGAGAGAAAAGAGAAAGAGATGGGAGAAGGAGGGAGGGACAGAAGGAGAGAGAGAAAGAAAGAGAGAAAGAGAGATAGAAGGAAAGAGAGATAGAGAAAGAGAGAGAGAGAGATGGGAGAGGGAGGGAGGGAGAGAAGGAGAGAGAGAGAGAGAGAAAGAGATAGAGAGAAAGAGAGAGAGAAAGAGAGAGAGAGAGAAAGAGATGGGAGAAGGAGGGAGGGACAGAAGGAGAGAGAGAGAGGGAAAGAGAAAGAGAAAGAGAGAGAGAGATGGGGAAGGGAGGGAGGGAGAGAAGGAGAGAGAAAGAGAGATAGAAAGAGATAGAAAGAGAGAGAGAGAGAGATGGGAGAAGGAGGGAGGGACAGAAGGAGAGAGAGAAAGAAAGAGAGATAGAAGGAAAGAGAGAGAGAGAGAGAGAGAGATGGGAGAGGGAGGGAGGGAGAGGAGGAGAGAGAGAGAGATGGATGACGGGGTGCAAAGCATGGGTTGCCTCCCCCTCCCACGAAAAGCAGGGGACCCCACCCTCCCTAAATCCTGAAGGGGGTTCAAAGTGTGGGTGTGTGAGAAAGACCCTCCCCTGGATTTCTCCCCGCGACCAACTCAGCCAAAGTTGCCAACGGAGGCAGGGAAATCGGGGGGGCTCCCTGTGCGCTTCTCGGGGTGCCTTTCCCAGCAACTCGGCTGGCAAGAGATGGGCAGGTGAAACTCTTCCAACGCCCCCTCCCCTCCTCTTCTGGCTGCCTCCTCCCCTCTCAAATCCAGGGAAGATCCTGGGACCCCCACCACCCCTCCAAAAGGGAAGGTTTACTTCCTCCTCCCCCAGAAGGAAAAGAAGAGACCGGCCTGCTCCCCCTCCCTCCTCCCCGCATGGGGACCCCTCCCCATTTTCTCTCTCTCTTTTGCCCCCCTTTCTCCAGCTGACGTAACCAGCGGTGATGTCATCGCCCATGCCAAGCGAGGGGCTCGCCCCGCTGCAAACTGCAGTGCAGATCAGCGGCGGGGATGCCGGCTTGGGCTGGGCGCCGAGGGGGCTGGCTCAGGGTTTTTTTGGGGTGGGGTGGGGTGGGTTGGGGAGAAAGGAGCAGAAGGGGCTTGGCTGGAGTTCTTCTGGCCCTAAATTGACCGTTACAGCTGGGTCTGGTCAGCTAGCTGGCTTGGTTTGGGTGGGGTGGGAAAGCCAGCCTCGCCTTTGGCACACACAGCCGAGGTTGGGGGGGGGGCGAGAGGAGAGACCTTGAGGGGGGCATGTGTCCCCTCCCCACTTTGGAATCCCCTTAAATGGGGGTGATGCGCTGGGTGCAACGCCCCCCTTCTTGTAGGGAGCTGCTTCTTGGAAAGGCAAGGGTGCGGTTTCTTTTCTCTCTCCCTGGATAAAGTGGGTTGGGAAATAGCTTTGGGGCTGCTTCTGTATTCTCTTTCTTCCCCACTTTTTTTTTTGGGGGGGTGGGGAAGGGGGAATTCAGCCCCCAATGCAGCCGGTAGGGATTGTTACTCTGATGCCCCCACCTTTTTGGTCCGCTTTGTAGTAAATGTGCCAAGGAAGGTCTTTTTTTTCGAAATGCCAAATAGTGTATCGGACGCTTTTCTGTCTCCCTGAACACACGCACTCAAGCATGGATTTATTGCACATTGCATTTATTGTTCTTTTAGGGGATGATATATAATTAATATAGAGAGAGATATAGATATAGATACAGATATATATAAAGCAAAATATCACTCATGCTTCATCACAAAAGCTCTAGAACTGTAAAGCCTACAAACTTGAAATTTGGCAGGTAGGTTTCGAGGTGCTCCCTAAGAAAGGATTTTTCAAAATGACCATCAGAGCTTTTAGAGTATTTCCTATATTATTATTATTATTATTATTATTATTATTATTATTATTATTATTATTATTATTATTATTATCATGTTCTGATGCTAAGGTGTTCTATTCCCCCTCCCCACCTGAAAAGAAATCTGTTCCAAATGCAAAACACAAGCAGAGGACTTTCAGTTTCACAACAGCAAGCAGCTTTAGTACAGAACAGTTGAGCTAAGCCACGCCCAGGCTCCTTGCTGTCTCCTTCTTGCTCACACAGCAAATACTGTTTCAGTTTCCAAACATCCCTCAACTCTCTCTCGATATAAAATAAACACATTACTACATGGATAATCAGTTTGCTGGTGATGGCAGCTTAGGCACTTCAGAGGGGAATTGATTCTTTGCGCAGAATCCTAAGGTCTAGAATCATGCTTTCATTTTAGGAAACTTGGGAACTTGGCATATTTTTTGGCATGTCAAAAGGAAGAAAGGAAGAAAAGGAAGGAAGGAAGGAAGGAAGGAAGGAAGGAAGGAAAGAAAGAAAGAAAGAAAGAAAGAAAGAAAGAAAGAAAGAAAGAAAGAAAGAAAGAAAGAAAGAAAGAAAGAAAGAAAGAAAGAAAGAAATAAAAGATCCTGGGTTTTAATCTTAGCATTCCCAGGAAATGGGAGTAAAAACCAAGGAAATATCTTCTTTTATTATGGAGCATGGCTCTTCATGTTTACAACCCAAATCCTTCCACTGATGAATTTTTGCAGGGCGTAGAACATTTTCCTTTAGTGACCGCAACTGGGACAGGCAATTCCATTGCTAAGCAAAGCAGTTGCTAAGTGAAACTATTAGACAGCGCTTGTGATCTAATCCCAGCTGCCCTGCCTGCCAGGGTCGTATTAAATGTGTGGATTAGTTGTCAAGTACTTTTAAAATCCCTGTCATAATCGCAAGTGGCCGCTTAAATGAGGCAGTCACTAAACAAGGACTGTCCCTTCCTGTATCTCATTTCCCACAGCTGCCACTTCCTGGAAACCTCATATATCTTAATAAGGACACCACAATTCCTAGACTCTTATTCAGAATCAAAGCATCTGTTCTAAAGTGTGATACAAGTGTGATTCTTGACTTATGACCACAGTTGAGTCCAACATTTCAACGCTGGGAATTATGTTCATTCCCAGCCCGTAATGAGTCCCAAACAGCCCCTCGAGATAAGCACCTACCTTTCTCTCCTTTGAATGGCTGCCGACAACAAAAGTGCCAAATTAACTGTAAAAAGCCAAATGGAGTATAAAGCCCACATAGAGCTTCAAGGTTTAATCCAAACAGAGCGAACAAAGTTGCTTCCTGCAAAGGTTCCTGTCCCTTTGCACATCCTTTATGTCTTATGGGAGGGCTAATCACCTCCCAGCCTTACTCCCAAGTCGCCCCTTTTGTTTTAGCTGCTCTTGCCTTCTAGCAGCTCTGTGCATACGCAAACTGGGAACAGGCTCCCCTTGTTCTTCTGCCTTGCTGCTGCCAGACTCCAAAGGCTCCGGAGTCAGCACCTCACTCCCAGATGGTCCTGGCCCCATCTCTGCATCGGACACAGGACCCTCCTCCCTGACTGGTCCCCGTTCTTCCCCACTGTCCCAATTCCTTTGCTGAATGCACAGGCTGCCGGCGTACCACAACACGAACTACAGGCAGTGGGCAGAGTCAGCCTGCAATGCTGCAACCCCTGTGCCACCATGGCTCGTAATTAATCCCTAAAATCCCATTTGGATGGGAGGAAGTCTACTTAACTTTCTCCAGCCTGGGTTCTTCAAAATAGATGGATGCCCCAACCCGATGATCCCTACTAAGGGATCATCGTATTTGTGGTGCCTACAATTCCCTAGACTCCCGGACTGGCCCGTGTTCCTCCCTGCTGTCTGACTCTGCTGCCAGCTCCACAGGCTACTGGCAGACTATAACAGCTAAATGAACAAGTTGTAAGTTGAAGACTACCTGGATTGGACGGGTGTGTACATGACAGCAGGGCGGTTGGAAACCCCGATCAAAACGGCTGATTGTGATCTGAGCATCACCTTGGGTGTGACAATAACTTCGCAGTGATATCATATATATTACATGCTGCTCTCGTAAAACCGCCTAACCCAAATTTCCCCTCTCTCAGCGCTAGGCGTTTTTCCCCCTCACGCCTGACTCACACGCTGCTGCGATGCTTGCTTTCTTCCCTCCCATGTTTGTCTCCGCAGATCCGGACTGGGCTTCCCACACGCTGGGGGTCTTCATTTGCTTAAACTGCTCGGGGATCCATCGCAACATCCCCCAGATCAGCAAGGTGAAATCCGTCCGTATGGATGAATGGGACTCGGCGCAAATTGAGGTAACGGATTGCTGGAAGATGAGATAGATCAGATCAACGTTAGGGCTGCGTTTTACGGTGGGCACACGTTGAAAATGAAATGCTGTTGCCTGCTCTCAAAAGAAAGTATATATCAACCCATAAACAACACACAAATACACAAGCTATACAAATACACACCTCTCTATATCTCTATCTCATCTCACAGATATAGATGAGATCTCTAATATTTATCATCTATCATCCACCATCTATTTGTCTGTCTATATCTATCTATATATCTATTTATCTATTTATCTATCTATCTATCTATCTATCTATCTATCTATCTATCTATCTATCTATTATTATCGATCATCTATATGTCTATCATTTCTTTGTACCTATCTCTATCATCATCTTTCTCTTTTTTAATAATTTTATTAATGAACAACAAACAGAAAAAAACATTAAAAACAATAAACATGGTGCATACATAACAAAAAATACAAATTTACATGTATACATAAATATTAATCATCTTTGCTAGAGTTACTCCTTTTTTTTCAACCAGTATTAAAACTTCTCCCAAATTCTGTAATAATCAAATTCAGTCTTATCTTTTAATTCTTGAGTTATTCTATTCATTTCAGCGCATGACCAAAGTTTTCTAATTATTTCCATCTCTTCTGGCATATCATTTCCTTTCCATCTTTGGGCAAGAGCTAGTCTCGCAGATCATCATCTTTCTCTATCATCATCATTATCTACCATCTATCAATCTGTCTGTCTATCATTTCTTTCTATCTATATCTATCATCTATCTCTATCAGCTACTATCTATCTATCTATCTATCTATCTATCTATCTATCTATCTATATCTATCTATCTATCTATCTATCATCTATAGAATAGAAAGAATAGAGTAGAATAGAATTCTTTATTGGCCAAGTGTGATTGGATACACAAGGAATTTGTCTTGGTGCAAATGCTCTCAGTGTACATAAAAGAAAAGACACATTCATGAAAAATCATAAGGTACAACACTTAATAATAGTCATAGGGGAGAAAGAGAAGAAGAGGAGGAGGAAGAAGAATAATAATGAATGAATTCTTTATTGGCCAAGTATGGTTGGACTCACAAGGAATTTGTCTTGGTGCAAATGCTCTCAGTGTACATAAAAGAAAAGATCCATTCGTCAAGAATCATCAGGTACAACACTTAATAAAAGTCATAGGATACAATAAACAATCAAATCATACAAGGAAATAATAAAAAAAATGTTCAGATACAAGCAACAAGGTTACAGTCCTAGAGTCATAAGTGGGAGGGGATGGGTGAAAGGAAGGATGGGAAGATTATTAGTAATAGTAGTGCAGACTTAGTAAATAGTTGGACAGTGTTGAGGGAATTATTTGTATAGCAGAGGGATGGCGTTCGGGGAAAAACTATTCTTGTATCTAGTTGTTCTGGTCTATCTGTCTATCATCTATCTATCTATCTATCTATCTATCTATCTATCTATCTATCTATCTATCTATCATCATCATAATCTTCTATCTATCTATCTATCTATCTATCTATCTATCTATCTATCTATCATCTATCTCACTGTCCATCTTGAATACGTAAGTGGTAAGAGGAAACGTGAGAGTTGATACTATATGGAACAAAACTGGAACAAAAGAAAGCAGAGAGGTCCCTTAAATCTGTGGCCCCTCCAATTTTTGGGAAGTGGAGACCAGTTCTGTGGAGTGGAGCTTTTCCCATGGATGGGTGGGGGTTTCATGTGCTGAACCCCATAAATGGGGCTTCGTTTGTTTGTGTGGCCCGGTTTCTGGCATGCCGGAGGCTGGGGACCCTTGCCTTAAATCATTGCTCGAGATGGCTAATGGGTTGATCAACTGATTTGAAGGGATCTTGCAGCAAAATCTTACCGGGTGAGAAATGCCACTGTTGGCCCTGTCTGCGATCCCAACTTCAGTTGGTCCTTGACTAACAACCATCGTTTAGCGACCCAAGCCATGCGATCAACATTTGGCTTCCGACAAAGTCAACAGGGAAAGCTGGGTTCACTCAAGGACCCCATGATTCACTTAATAACTTCAGTGGTTTGCTTAACCACTCTGGCAAGAAAGGTTGTAAAAATCAGGCGTGACTCACATAACCACCACCGTGCTTTGCAATGGAAATTCTGGTCGTAAATTGAGCATTACCTTTATATGCTGAATCTAAACAGATCATCGGATAGATCTATAATCGGAAGGGATTATAGATTGTCTTTGATTGTTTTGGGTCAAGTGAATGAATTAATAATAGACTTTCAAAATATATATCTATATCTATTTACTTGCAGTTCATGGCTTCCACAGGGAATATTGTCTCCAAAGCTAAATATGAATCCAAAATCCCACCATTTTATTATAAGCCAACTTTTCAAGACTGCCTGTAAGTATCCACCTTTTTGCTCAAGCATTTTGAGGATAAGTATTTTCCAGGCACGCCAGAGTAACTATAATCTTCATCCTGCTGGCTGGGTTGAGCTGATTTAAAAAAAAAAAAAACACCTGCAATGAAATTGGATCAATTGAAAACTCTTAAAAAGTCATAATCTGTATTGGATTATTTTTTCAGCTCTTGGATGTTACTGATGAAAACAATAGCTGTTTTGCTTTTGTTGTTGTTGTTTTAGATAATGATTGCATTATCTGTTGTCACGAACAACACTTCCAGGGTTAAACTCGTTTGTAGAAAAAGAGGAATACATGTTTATGTGTGAACGGAAACTAGACATGAATCACGGAATTCATCGCATGTTGATTGAGTTTATAATGCTACGTTCATAAAATGGGACAAAACTCACTTAACTGCCTTGTTTAGCATCGGAAATTTGGGGCTTAATTGTGGTCATAAGCTGAGGATTGTCTGTATTGCTGGAGGATATTGTTTTGGGTAGAAAAAAAATCATCATTGCAGTGCTTTTTAAATCAATCCTTTTTCTGGTTTTCTTTCTTTTTGTCAGACTGTTACGAGAACAATGGATCAGGGCTAAATACGAAAGGGAAGAATTCATTTTCACTGAGAAACAAGAGCCTTACTCTGCAGGTAATGGAGAAATATTTTTTTGTAGGTATGAATCTAAATGTTTGCTGTTCAAAGTTCTTATTGACTTAAGCCTCTGGGGGAGGCGGGGGAAAACTTTTGTCATATTTACTTCCACTTTTAAGCATAGTTCTGTGTTTGGTCCGAAACGGAGTTACTGATTACAGTGTTCAAGGATTATATTGAATCCTGATTTTACATATCAGTTTGTTCGCACTTGACCAGTTAAATCTGGGATTCTCAACCTGTTCATTTTGACCTCTGGCTTGTGTTCCAGTTATGTTGGTTCGTGATGCTTTTGCCATACAGGTGTGCAAAAGAGACTTCTGTTTCCTAAAAGAAAAAAGAAGAAGGGGAAAGTACACCTTTCGCACTTACTAAAGAGTAATTTTGATTTATTTTTAGCTGGCCAAACAGGATGTGGACCACTTGTTTAGAAGGAAGCCACTATTGGTTTGAGCTCAGGGCAGTCTTAAAATTAGTAAGACACGTATTCATTTGGAAACTGATTGTTTCTTTTGTTTCATTCTACCTGTGAATGTTTTAAGAGATTGGCCTGTGTGTATGGAGGAAATAAATTACAGGTATGGTGAGAGTGGCTAACATAAACTTAAGTCAGACTTAAAAGTTAAGAAGACTAGTTTGTTCTAGTGGTTAAGACACCAGACAAGGAAGCTGGAAACGGTGAGTTCTAGTCTCACCTTAGATATGAGAGCCAGCTGGATGACTTTGGACCTATCACCAGGAGACTGTGAGTTCTAGTCCTGCCTTAGATATGGAAAACAGCTGGGTGACTTTGGGCCAATCACTAGGAGACCGGGAGTTCTAGTCTTGCCTTAGCCACGAAAGCCACCTGGGTGACTTTGGGCCAATCACTAGTACACTGGGAATTCTAGTTCCACTTTGGATACAAAAGCCACCTGGGTGACTTTGGGCCAGTCTGTCCGTCTCAGCCCTGCCCACCTCACAGGTTTCTTTCTTCTTGTGGGGGAAAAGAAGAGAAGGAAGATGTGTGGGATATAAAAGGCAGGATGTAAATAAATAAATAGAATTAACACAGACACTCCTTTTTGGAAATGCCAATCACAAATCCCGTTGGGACAAAATACAAGGTTTTCTGATGCCTGAGAAATACTGGTTACAGGTCAGCATAACAAAAATCGCAAAGCACCAGGAAGTATTTGCTTCTAATAAATTTTATTGTAAGGCAATAAGCTTTCATCAGCTGTGGTTTTCTGACTTTCTTCCTCCTGCCAATGTGTACTAACCAGAATTTCAATGGGACGGGCTATAATTTTGCTTTGGGGGGGTAGACGTTAATAGAATTATAGAATAACAGAGTTGGAAGGGACCTTGGAGGTCTTCTAGTCCAACCCCTCCTGCTCGGGCAGGAAAACTTATTACCGTTTCGGACAGATGGTGGTCTAATTGCTTCTTAAAAAACTTCCAGTGTTGGAGTTCCTACTAGCCTGCCTTTGATTTGCAGCTCCAACAGGCAAGCTGTTTGCTTCCTGATTCCTTGGGGCTGGCAACGGTGTGCAGAAAATGAGAAACGCTGGCACCCCTTCCTTACAAGGACAAGCAAGAGACTCTTGCAGGAGGGGGAGAGCGAGGAGGAGGGGAAATGTTAGCTAGAGAACAGCCGGAGCAGCAGAAGTTATAATATGACGAATGAGTGGACGCCGAAAGAGTGTCACAACACACAGGCAACGTGGCTTCGTAAATCACCGGACAATCTGGGGGCTGTTTGGTTTCACTGCCCATCCCTGCCTTTGAGGACGACTTGGTTCCCCCCAAAACAAGCCACGATGGTCAGACATACCAGGATTTAAGGCTTTTGAAGAAGCCCAATTTGTGAAGATGGTCCTCCCAGAGATTTTGGCCAAGAGGACTTTCCTGAATTCTTCTAACTCAAGGACTAGAAGTGGGTGATGTTCTAGAGATGATTGATTATGTCTCCCATTATCGAAAACCATCGGTCGTGTCAGGTGGGGACCATGGGAACTGGAGTCCAACAATGTCTGAAGAGCGAGAAGATCCCTAGCATTTTTTTGAAGGGAAGAAATGGAATCCCCAGCCTTTGGAGACACCGGTCACTTCGAATTAAAGGCTTCCTGAAAGGTGGGATTTCAGAAGTGAGTTGTGGGTTCTCCCAAGAGGCTGTCATGGACATCACAGCATTGATGGAACTGTCTAGAAGATCCAGGCTGAGGTGTAGAAGCTTCAGAGAAGATGTTTGGTGCTCATGATGTGGAACACAAAAGCTACACAAGGCCCTCTTTTCTTCTTGACTCCGAGGAAAATGCATAAAATAAGCCTCTTTCATGCCTGGCCCTCAAATCTTTCCTTCTGTGCAGAGCTCAACAATAGCATTGTTGTTAATAAAACAGTGGGTGTGTGGTGGAAACGGTACAGCTGAGACCGTGATGGTTGCAAAGCTGGGGTCATGGGTAAGAAGGCGGTTTTTTGGGGGGAGTGGGGGCAACACCCAACAGCTTTCACGGTGTCCTTGAGAGAACTTTGGCATTTTTTACTCCTCATTGTCTCAAGATGGAACATACAAACTCTTGTTTTCCTCCTCAGTTGCACTAAGGAGCTTGGGAGTCGATCCATCTGTCCTTCCTTCCGAAGGAGACTAAAAAGCAAATTATGGAGAGACCAGTGCAGAGATGAAGGAAGCCCTGTAGAAATGGTGTCCATGATAAAAACAGAGAAGAGAACATTGAGCTATGTTCTCACCAACGTGAGACTCGAGGGTGGGTTGAAATGGAACCAAGAAGAAACAAGGGAGAAGCTTGAAGGCATCTTAAAACATGAACGTGGATACAAAAGGAGGTGTGGGTTTCTGACCCAAATCTCCAAGATCGTTTAAGGACGAGGAAAAGTTGAGGTTGCCAGGAATTGTGGCCAAATTCAGGTGTTATTTTTTTTTCTTTGTTTTACAAGATGGATCTTTTTCTCAAGTAGGAATGTAATTTTCTTGGCAAGGAGTTGAACCATTTCAACTGGGTTTTGCAGGAGCATCGAAACTAGTATCACATATATAGTTCTAGACATTTGGGATATTGAAATTATGGTAGAATAATGAGTACTTTAAAAAAATAATAATATGCACATGACTTAATAGGGGATAACAAATACATGGTGAAAAGAAATGTTATTTATGCTTAAATGAATGGAAACAAATGAGAAAGAATTATAAAGAGATAATCATATTGTTGTAGTTGGAAGATTAGGATTTTATGTATATACTTATTTGTATTATCATTATTAGCATTGTTTAAAAAGGACATTGACCTAGTCAATGTACTGTCCACAAAATATGTATGATGTGAAAGGAAAACTGTAAATAAAGCATGAATTATTAAAAAAAAACCCACTAGTATCTTAGATTTTAAACAGGTCCTGAGGTCCCAACTAAAATACTTCTATGTCATATGAACAGATCCCCAGAAATGATACTTGGAATTCCTTCTTAGCACTTTCTTTATTGTTGTTGCCTACAGACTTGCCAGACTAAAACAGAAGATGGATTTTTTTTATTTCCACCAGGAGATTCTGGATGAATGTTCACAAAGGAACAATCTAAGTTTCATCTTCTTTTTTACAAAGTAATCATCTGTTTCCTGTAGAAAACATTGCTGTTTTTTGCTGTTTCTCCACAGGCTACCGGGAAGGATATCTGTGGAAGAGGGGACGTGATAATGGGCAGTTTCTGAGCAGAAAATTTGTCCTTTCAGAACGGGAAGGAGCCCTGAAATACTACAACAAAAATGATGTAAGAGTGATGGTAGTGGTTGGTGGTAGAGTAGGTCCTCTTTTGAAGAATGGGCCATAAGATAACCTGCCCGGTCTCTTGTTTGTAGATTTTAATCTATATATATAAAAGTGAAATACCACTCACGCATCATCATAAAATCTCCAGAACCATAAAGCCTACAAACTTGAAATTTGGCATGTATGTTCCTCCTGGCTTCTAGGGGCTCACTGAGAAAGGATTTTGTGAAATGACCATCAGAGCATTAGTATTTAGTATTTTATTATTATTAACACACTTTGATGCTGAGGAATTCTACTCCATCCCACCGGAAAAGAAATCTCCTCCAAATGCAAAATACAAGCAGAGGAGTTTCGGTTTCAATTTTAGTTTCAGTTTCAAAGCAGCAACTAGCTTTAGTTCAGAACAGTTGAGCTAAGTCCCACTCAGGCTCCTTGCTGTCTCCATCTTGCTCACATAGCAAATACTGTTTCAGTTTCTAAACAGCCTCACACACTGACAGGATGCTAGCCAAATGAATACCGATGGATGCTGGTAGGCAGAGGCAGTTTTTTTTTTCACTTATTGTCCTCCCCGCAAACTAAGCCCCACCACATAGTTTCGTAGTGAAGCATGGGAATCGAGTTAGTTAATGATATGGTACATTACATTCTGGGAGAACATGAGAATAAGACTGTGTTCCTAAGTTCTCACGGGCCTTGTACTAACTTGGGAGTGAGTTAATGGTTCAATCTGTTGAAGGAACACCAAAAAGAGATCCGCAGATCCTATCAGCTAACCCCAAAGAAACTAAATTTAGCCCCCAACAAAACCAATCACACACAGCTTCAATCACTTGACCCCCTCAGTTGGGTTACCGAATCCCAGATCCATTTTGCCGTACCATGCTTCCTTCCCAAGCTGCACACTCGGTGGGAGAGGACAACCACTTCAGATAGAAGGAGAATACCAGATTTCTGATGGTAGGTGTGGAAGATTGGCGTTCTCACCATGTTGGGTTGAGCTGAAGGAGGTTGGGATGACGGTAGCATTGTTTGTGGTAGGAGCTCAGTTGTTCTGGCGTTGAACCTGGTCATCATCATCTTCCAAGACTTGGTGGATTTGGTAGGACTTATCCCACCCTATAAATACAAACATGGTCTTTTGATGTATTAATTGGCTTTATGTTTAGCATCTCAAGTGAATTCAGGCGAAAGACAAACTATGGTCAATGTCTGGTCAAGAGGAAGGAGTGGCCAGGTTCTCCCTTCGAGTGAAAGAACTTCGCTGCACCTTGAGTGGAAAAGTGACTAGTTCAACAGGATCCACCAAAGCAAGGTTGATCAAATTTGACAGCTTTAAGATGGGTGGACTTCAATTCTTAGCATGCTGGCTGGGGAATTCTGGAAGTTGAAGTCCACAGAGTTGCCAAGGTAGAATAAACACTGCACTAGAACGTCTCAGGCAGAAGGCCATCTATAAGGAAGGGTCTAGCCCACTGTTTCTCAGACTTGGTTACTAGAGATATGTGGGCTTCTACTCCCAGAATTCCTCAGCTGGCATCATGGCTGGTGCTGTCCAAGGTCCTGATAGATCCTAAGACAACTGCTGGGTCATTTCTTCATAGAGATGACTCAGCTCCTTCCTACGGTTGGCAAAGAAATGAGGATTGTGACGTCATGGTTGCTTCTGGATCTTCTGGAGATCCGGAGCCAGAAATAAGAGCAAATGGGTGTTTATGCACCTTTGAGCATTACGTTTGAGGAAGCGAGAATTCATAATTCATAATGCTCCGAATGAATGATTTTTTTAAATATTTTTTGGGGGGGAGTTTAAAAGATTCTGCATATTGCTGAGGCCAGTTGCAATTAAAAACAGAGGCAACTTAAGCTGTCTGGGAGCTCTATCCGCCCATGTCCACTATTTCTTCTGTATTTACTGAATGTGCCTGGGAATTCTGGGAGTTGAAGTCCACAGATCTTAAAGTTGCCAAGGTTGGTGACTTCAATTTGAATCCCGACCTTATGTTAATTCCTGATGGATTACAGAACTGCTTCTCCCAATTTTGTTTGGGGTGAGTGCTTGTGTACCCGATGCGCCACAGATATAGCGAAGCCCTCCAACATTGCAGCTGTGGTTGATGTGCTGTGGTGGTTTTCCTCGCCAGGCCAAAGAACCCAAAGCGATTATGAAAATTGAGCATCTCAACGCCACCTTCCAGCCCGAGAAAATTGGAAACCCTCATGGGTTGCAGATCACCTACTTGAAGGACAACAGCACAAGGAATATTTTTGTTTACCATGAAGATGGCAAGGTGGGAGCCCCGAAGTAAGGAAGGAAGCAGCTCCAAGGGTTGGTTTGCATGGGGCCAAAAGGAGCACCAAGTAGAGACTGTGTCTCTGTGTGTTTGTGCAGCCCTTCTGACTTGTGGTGGCAACAAGGGTGGCTCCAGATAATTGCTAAGACAATTGTCCACCCAGTATTATTCTCTTTGTCGTCCTATCCATCAATCATCTCTCTCTGTCTCTATCATCCATCCATCCATCTAACCTATCTACCCACCCATATCTATCTATCTTTCTATCTATCTTTCTATCTATCTTTCTATCTATCTATCTATCTATCTATCTATCTATCTATCTATCTATCTATCTATCTAATCATCTATATCATCTTATCTATCATCTATCTCATCTATCATCTGTATCTATCTATCTATCTATCTATCTATCTATCTATCTATCTATCTATCTATCTATCTATCTATCTATCATCATCTCTATCATCTTATCTATCTATCATCTATATCATCTATCCCATCTATTATCTACCTACCTACCTACCTACCTACCTACCGCCTATCTTACTACAGGGTAATGTCTCTTCCTTCCTGAAACCTCTTGAAATTAATTTGAAATACAGATTATTTCTGACTCAAAATACTTTCTTTTTTAAACTGCGCGTGAAATGGAGAGTAAATGAAAATTAGCGATTAGAAAATTTAGATCTAAAACCAGCAGTTATTCTTTTGCGATAAGTGGCTGCCATTTGTAAACTGAGCTGCCCAAAATTGGTGACAAGATGAATGGCTATATACATGGTTTTTTTTTTGAAAAATAAAAAAAATAAACTCAGTTTAAGAAAGGGAATGCAGAGAAACTGCCACTGAATGAAATAGTATTATTTTGAAAGTGGAGCCTGGAGAAATGAGATTTAACCATTGTGGGAAGAGCTGCATTTAAAAGCCAATCCTAGCCAGCTCTAAGAAAAATCGTAGCGAACGCCTCTGAAGGGTGCACTGGTGCATGTTCATTTACACAACCATTTTCTTGCTCTTCAGGAAATGGTGGACTGGTTCAACGCCATCCGTGCCGCGCGATTCCATTACTTGCAAGTGGCATTCCCCGGAGCCAGCAATACTGATGTGAGCTTGGCATTTCTTCTTTCCTCTTTTTGTTCCCTGGAATTATTTATATTAATGTCTCTCAAACTAGGCAACTTCCAGCTGTGTGGACTTCCAACTCCCATAATTCCCAAGAAAAAACCAGCATGGTTGAGAATTCTGGGAGTTGAAAGTCCACACACCAGGAGAACGTCTCGATTGAACAGCAAGCTGGCTGGGGAATTCTGGGAGTTGAAGTCTACCTATGTTAAAGTTACTAAGATTGAGAAACACTGGTTTAATGTCTGTTTATTTGTGTCAAATAACTGCACAAGCCAGCTTTCCTCGTTTTATCCTCTCACTGCAACAATTGATGGCTAAAGAGCTTTTGGGAGGCTGATGCAATTTTATTCTTCCTGAAGAATATTCTTCCTGCTTCATTTCTCCACTGGCACTGCGTAGTATTTCTGTCTTCTGACCTCCTTCCTCTTCTATCGTTTGAACGTTCTAGCTGGTGCCAAAACTTTCAAGGAATTACCTGAAGGAAGGCTACATGGAGAAAACTGGGCCAAAAGTAAGTCGAGTTTAATCTTTTCGGTCAAATGCAATTTGACAATGTTGGGTGGGAAAACAGGATGACCTTATAAATCCTGGTCTCCGTTAGTATATTGCGCACGAATCATGGTGATTTGGATGACATTTCAAGTCCCCACGTTGCTTTTTTTTTTTTTTTCAAGACAACCAAGTCCTGATGACTGAGAATCTCCATAGATATTACCGTTCAAGTTTGGTTATTGCCTTCCTTCAAACGTTTCTGCCAGTTCTGCTCCATAGCGTGATATGTTGCGAGCTACAAAGAGATGGTTGAAATACGTCCATGGTGGTTTTGTACTGGGGTTAGGGTCGGCTTGGAGACCCTGAGATCCTATGGAAAGCATTAAAAGCAGAGGTGGGATTCAGCCGGTTCTGACCGATTCTGGAGAACCGGTAGTGGAAATTTTGAGTAGTTCGGAGAACCGGCCAATCCCACCTCTGACAGGCCCTGCAAACCCCATCTATTCTCCGCCTCCCATTGAGTCCCAGCTGATCGGCTGGGTCTTCTTGGGTTGCCCTGCCCAGGAGAACGGAGCTGGAAAGCAGGTTAGTGGGGTTGGGGAGGGAAGGGGGATTTTGCAGTATCCTTCCCCTGCCACGCCCGCCAAGCCACGCCCATCAGGCAACACCACGCCCACCAAGCTACGCCCACAGAACCGGTCGTAAAAAAATTTAGAATCCCACCCCTGCTTAAAAGCCTGATCATATTCAAAAGGAATTTTGATTGGCAACTTTAGGTTGCGCTAGAAAGCTGATATTTCGCATATATTCTGAACCCTAAAGAAATAGGACCTTGGTGGATCTTTCTCTGGAAATGGCTAACTATAGATGATATCAAAAGTCCTTGAAGAACTAACGTCGGGTAGCTTCCTTAAACAACCAAGTTATTTCTATGCTCGACGGACCAGCTGAATGTCTTCTAATAGACCATCCCATAATAGCGGAGTGAAAATTACTACCGATTTGGGAATTTGGCTGGCTACAAGTCTTTGGATGGGAGGAGGCCGTTCTCATCCTCGCCTGTCTTGAACAAGATTACAGCCATAAATATTGTGCCTTCCCAATTCAAAATGGAGTTACAGCATCCCTGAGGAGGATTAGTGTGCCTGCGTTTATTATTATAAGCTATTATCTTCTTCCCAAAAAATATGGCTCATTTTTATGGTTTTCCTCCTTTCTTTTGGCTCCTTACAACGGACTTGCAGGGTTGATTAGGCAGAAAATTTGGGATTTTTAACCTGGCTTTCTTCAGTTCCAGATGAACATTTTATCTGACTTCTCTGCTCTCCAGTCAGCTTTTGAGGGGGAAAACCATCTTTATTCTCCCCCATGCATTGCAGTTTCTCTCTCTCTCCTAATTAAGGTGAACCAAGAACTTAATTATTTTCTTGCTGTTGTGAGCCAAGGAGAGTTTTAATCAAGGCCTCAGTCTCTGTGCTTAACCAATTCATTAAATACAAATTAAAACAAGCCTAAGGTTTGCATCAGATTTTAACTGGAGCTGTCTTTTAAAAGAAAAAAAGAGAGAGAGAGAGAGATTTGTATAAATTGGCTGTTGCTGCTAACAATTTAATCCGATCAGCACAATCTAAATTATGTATTGTTTTTTTGCAAGATGCTTCGTTCCCTCCGCCCTTTCTTGGGACCCCAAGGGAAATTAAAATATCAGAGTGTGGCAGAGATTCAAAAGGAAGGCAGAAGTTTAGGTTTATATTCCAATACTCAACATTCCTGCTTCTTTCAGGGTAGGAAAACGCATGCAGAACATTTCCCCAGCTGTCAGGATTGATGCAAGCATGAACCACATATACTTCCAGATGCCAAAGGGACTAGAAACTTGTACTTTTGAAAAAAATTTTTTATGGATGTGGCTGTTTTTAGGGATCTGTGGCCAGCATTGTATTCTGCCTTTTTTAAAAAAGTAGATAAACTGGAAGAATAATTATGATTGCCTGCTTATCATAGCTGGAATTTGAATCTGTAATCTGTTCTCTTTGGTCGTAGCTCTCTGTGTTGCCTGAATACACAGACACAAATAAGCCGTGGTTGTAGGCTTTTTATAACCTGGGAATCCAGCCAATTGTGACTTCTTTAATAAACTCTTATTTTTAGGAAACTATGGCTCCACAAGTCACGAGCTTAACCCTTTCACCTCTTCTTCATATGTGGTCTGAAGAAGTTTCAAATAAGCAATATCAGTGCTGAATTTTTTTTTCCTTTTTTAAATTATTTAGTAAGTTCCTACATGCGCAATTAACCAGACAATCTTTAATGTGAAAAATATATTTTTTTTAAAAAAAGGAAGGAAAATAAAAATATCTATCTTGCATTTTAGATAAACATGTCGCTGGTTTACCGATAAAATTTTTCTTTTCCATTTTTTCCCTTTTAGCAAACAGAAGGCTTCAAAAAACGCTGGTTTACCATGGATGATAGAAGATTAATGTACTTTAAGGATCCTTTGGTAAGTTGTCCTCCTCCTCCTCCTCCTCCTCTTTTACATCTTTTCAAATACACCAGCAGTCTTCAAATAGTAAACATTCCAGCTCCTTGGAGTCTTTGGACAGGGCTTGGTTTCCATTTGCCTCACCATCTTGGTAGCCTTCTCTAGTACCTCAACTCCTTGCTGGATATCACATTCCAAGTGGCATCTGACCAAGGCTGGGAAGAAAGGGACGATTTGTTCTCTAATTCCTTCCACGATAGCATTTGCCTTTTTTTTAAACAGCTGCCTCGCACTCTTGGCTCCCCTTCAAGGTCCGACGTACCAGAACACGCAGATCCTTTTCACGGGCCCTCTTGCCAAAACAGACGTACCCCATCTTGCAACTGGGTCTTTTTTCTTCTTCTCTGTCTAGATGCAGGACTCTCTCTTTGTGGTCCGTTTCACCCTGTTGGCTTTAAGCCTCTCTAGATTTGTTTCAGTTCCCCCACCCCTCTTGTTTTCTTCTAAAATAATTCTTTAGCTTTCTCCTTCTGGTTTGAAGAGAGAGAATGCGAGCTTTTTTTCTTTAGCTCTTTCTTTAGATAGAAATAGATACAGATAGATCGATAGATCAATATAAGTAGAGAGATAGGTAGATGATAGGTAGATAGATAGATAGAGATAATTAGAGATAGAGATAAGTAGAGATAGAGATAAGTCGAGATAGATAGATGATAGGTAGAGATGATATAGAGATAGATGGATATATAGATAGATACATAGAGATTAGAGATAGATGATAGGTAGATAGAGATAATTAGAGATAGATAGAGATAATTAGAGATAGAGATAAGTAGAGATAGATATATGATAGGTAGAGATGATAGATATAGAGATAGATGGATATATAGATAGATACATAGAGATTAGAGATAGATGATAGGTAGAGATAGAAAGATAGGTAGATATAGATAGATGGATATAGATACATAGAGATAAGTAGAGATGATAGGTAGACAGAGATAGAGAGAGATAATATCTCTAATCTCTATCTACCTATAGAGAGATAGATGGATATATAGATACATAGAGATAAGTAGAGATAGATAGATGATTGATAGACAGATATAGAGATAAGTAGAGATAGATTATAAGTAGAGATGATATAGACGGATATAGAGACAGATACAGAGGTAAGTAGAAATAGATAGGTAGACAGAGAGATAGGTAGAGATAAATATAGATAGATGATAGGTAGAGGTAGGTAGATAGATAGATAGATAGATAGATAGATAGATAGATAGATAGATGATAGATAGATAGATAGATAGATGATAGATAGAGATATAGATAGGAATATTTTTCCTCCTAATTGTGACTTTTCATGGAGCCCCAGTTGAGAAAGGGAAGGGAAAGACTGTTGGTTTGGGCTTCAGATCTTGTCTTGGTCATTAATTTTCAGAGCGATACAGAGAAAAAAAGCAACCAGGTTAATCCAATTCCTTTGTAAACATGGAGTCCTTCCGCTTTGTCCTCTCCTCAGGATGCTTTCGCCAGGGGGGAGGTTTTTATTGGGAGTAAAGAAAACAGCTACAAGGCTCTGGATGGGCTCCCACCGTCCACCCAGGGAAATCACTGGCAATACGGCATCACCATCATCACCCCTGACCGGAAATTCCTCTTTGCCTGTGAGACCAAAAGCGATCAGCTGGAGTGGATCTCTGCTTTTCAGAAACTGATCAACAGGCCGATGCTGCCCCAGGAATACGCAGGTGAGGCTCCAGCGCTCGGTCTCGGGGGAGGAGCCATCGCTTGTACGATGTCGACGGAAGCCTTCATCAAAACTGGGACCGGTGCCGTTATAATCTCAGTCGCTAAACAAACCATTGTAAGTCGAGGACGACCTGTAAAGAGGTCATCAGGGTTCCAAGTAACCATACCCGTAGCAAACAAAACTCTGAAGCAGGCAAATTCTTCAAAGAATTGGTTGATTGGATATGTCATATTGGGCACAAGCTGGTGGAAAACGGACTCTGAATATTCCCGTGGTTTTCCACCTAGTTGAAAGTGAAAGTTGGTCACTTTTTCCAAGCGATCAGTCACATGGTCCAATCAGGATGCTGTCCAGTTGCTAGGTGACTCCAGTCCCCTCCTTCCAAGCACCTGCAGGAATGTCCTTGGTTCCCACGAGAAAGCATTTTGTTTTGACTACAAACCCCAACTCTCTCTATTCCTCCCTATCCCTCTTCTTCAGTGTCTCAAATGGCCTCAGTCAGAGGTAGAAATTAGGATTTTAAAAAAGTATTGCTATGTAAGCAACTGACTCAGATAGTACGCTGTACACCAAGCACTTATTGTATGTAAAGAAAAAATAGTTAAATGACAAATAAAATGGCCTCAGTCAGGCCAGTTTCAGGGCTGACAAGCAGCTTCTTTTGATGATATAATTTCTTTCTTTTTTTCTCTTTCCTTTCCAGTGGAAGCCCATTTCAAGCATAAACCCTAAGCGATGATATGAAGCAAGATCGGTTTACGACCCGCAAGGACATTGGTTTCGTTTTAAGTTTTTGTTTGCGAGGCTAGCAATGACCAAAAAAAAAAAAAAGCAATTATATAATTAGCGAATCATTTTAGACCACAAGGTTGGGACGTGCAATTAAAATGCTTGAGTTGCGGATCATGGTGCTGTCTGTCTGAAGGAGACCGAAACCGCAGGCAAAAGCAGCCTTGCACTTTCCTGAGATTGTCATTCTTGAACACTTACGGGTGAATAACCTGGACACACTAGTGAAAGAATCCGTGTGTGATGTTTTTGAAGAATCCTGACAGAACATCCTTTTCTTTTCTTCTGCTTGGCTCTTGGCTGAGCTATTATGGTGATGTCCTTGTGCAGAACATGTTCCAAGAAGGCATGTTCAGAAATTGTAGCAGAACCTAGAAACCATCCATGGAAGGTATCATCCGTAACGCTCTAACTCTGGTCTGGGAGGAGAAGGAGGGAGGATAGAAAGAGGTTGCACATGGTGAAACGTGGACAATGGACCTCCGTCATCTTGCTGTCAGATGTGTGGTGGCATCTTCTAATGCATCTGTTCCGCTGGCCCAGCCTTAAAAGAAGAACAAGTTGGAAGGGACTTCGGAGGTCTGCTAGTCCAATCCTTGCTCAAGGAGAAGATCTTATCCTATTTCAGATAAATGGTGGTTCCATCTCTTCCTGGAAACCTCCAGTGATGGGAGCACCCATAACTTCAGGAGGGAAGCCATTCCTCTGATTCATTGTTCAACTTGTTCTCCGGGAATGTTGCTAACTACAAAATCGGGGAGCAATGACCCTCCAATACTTCTTGAAGATGTTTGATGTGGAGAGGCTGGGTTTAGCCATTCCTTCGGGTTGTTTTGCTTCTTGTCACATTGTGGTGCTTAAAGAATGGAGCCCTATCATGACATTTGAGCAGGGAGGGACCAGCTAAGAAAGGAATGGAAAAATACCAACCCTCAATTTTGGAACAAGACAGGTCTGCGTGACTCAATAAGGAACCGAAAAGCTTGATTTTTCCCATCTCTGAACTCTGTAAGAGCATCCATGTTACTATCCCCAAGAGTCAAGATGGTAGCTGTGATGGAACATTGCAAGCATTATCCTCACTCAGAAGAATTCAGGATATTGTCACCCAACCACCATGACCAAGGTGAACCAGGACAAACTATTATCCCTTGACAATAGCCCATCCATGAGTGGACTTTTGCAAAACAATGATTAAATGCACACAAAGCACTAAACTATGGTTTGCTTCACCTTTAATGACTTAGCCACCTTTGAGTTCGCATCGTACGCTAAGCCTAGCACAACCCAACCCAATTCACGGTGAAGTGGGATTGTTTTCACCAGTGAAAACTACTTTCAATGACAGAAGTGACTTTTCCAAGATGACTCCATGCTAACAACAAGCCTTTAACCCAGGGGGTGGGCAATGAATTTTTCCCAAGAGGTCACAGGAGAAATTAGGTCTGTTGTGGAGGGCCAAACTAATCGAACTGTGAAGGTGTGTAGATTTTTTTTTTTTTTAAACGGGGCTTATCTTCAAAATTAAAGCAATGCACCTATTTTGCGTGCCATTTGATTTCTAATTTCGGACTGATGGCCCAGGGGCCCGTAAAATACCCAGGTCTGCTCAACCTCAAAGCATCTGTTAAAAATGTTCGTCCGTAAAACAGCTTAAAAACTAACCGCAGCGCAAGTAGCCCACAAGTTAGAAAGCAAACCATGGTTTGATTCAAAGCTCCGTTTACTTCAGGTGGCAAGAGATTTTCTGTTTACATTTTTGGCAAGTGGGAGCCATTTCGGAATTCGCTGCACGAGGGACTATCGTTGACTAATATCGGATTTTAATATTCCTTCTGTTTTCATCGTGTTTAGCCACCCGGCAACTGGCTCGCACTTCTCTCTCTTCTCTAAAGCCAACTTCCCACTGTTTGTAGCCATACTTTGAACTGATTGTCTACTTATACTGACTGACTCAGCAGGTTAATTCACCCGTTGGCTGAAATCTTTCTTGTCTTCTCTCTCCTGGATGGAAGATTATATTAGTTCTTGCTCCTCCTCAGGCTGGGTTCCGGCCTTCACAACTTTTTACAAGTCAGGTACAAAAGAATTCTTCTGAAGAGTCCAGGACTACATCTGAAGACAAGTCTTGATTTAAACTGGTTTCTTCCTCCGTTCCAACGTTTCTGTAAGAGCACGTCCATCTCATTCATGCATACGTTTGTTAAGTTTGATGGTTAAGACAGTTGTGGAACTAACTATCACCCACCCCAATAAATTATTATCCTGTTGGCTTGATCAAGGCCTGTCTGATTAAATTCAGGGTGGAACACAAAAATAGACATTCTCTGGTTTTCTCGTTGTGCAATATTTGAAGCTTTTCTTTTTTAAAAAAAAAAAAAGCTAAAATGAGGAAGAGCATCTTTAGAGCTTTTAAGATTTATTTTTAGAATGGAAAATTCCCTGCTTCCAAGAAAGGAGGCAGTGAAAAATTGCTTCTTAAAAGGTTGACAGTTCAAATACAAATGAACTCATACAAAGATGCGATGGACACCATCCTTAAAAGAGGAACCTGGGAAATAAATGAACCATACAGTGTTGTATGCACACAAAAAAAGCACCCTTTGGGGGATTAGTGCAAGGGGGGGGGTAAATGGGGACAGTTGGCTGCATTTTATGTATATCAGCCCTTGTGACATGTTGGGCCATGGCACGCTTCTAAGTTGATCGATCCAATTGGCACAAATTCTAAACCTCTAAAACAGAGGTGTGTCCAACCTTTGGCAGCTTTCATTGTTGTGAACTTCAATGCCCAGAATTCCCCAGCCAGCAACTTCCTGCTCTAAAACACGATTAAGGTTGTAAGGCCAGATTCTCCTCTGATCAACCGGGCAGATTGACCAAGTTCTTAACACGCAAAATGCTCCCTTTGTGTGTTTCGCCACACGTCTTTCGCAAGTCCATCACTCCCCAGGAAGCGTGTCGCAATCTCTAGAGGAAGTACCGTTTCATTGGTTTGCAAGTCCTTCCTTAGAAGAGGGTGTTTGTGGCTCAGGGTTCAACTGTGTGGGGTCTTTTGGTGCTGTCTTCCTTTTTTTCCATGTACTTATTTGTCAAACGTATGAAGCCGCCCTTGTCTCACAAAACTAAGTGACTCCAGTGAGAGGATCTAGGTGGTGATAAGGAGAACCTCAAGAGATAAAACCACCGGGCCCTTTTCTGGAGGTTGGTTAGGTGGCTGAAGCAATCCTCTTTGGGTATCTGTATGGAGAAGTCAGCTCTTGCCTGCACCCATCTAGAAAGGGAACACCGAGTGGAGCCAGGCTGAAAGAAACTGGGAAGATCTAACTTAACAGAAAAGAGGATGAATGTTGACCATATAGCACTTAGACCTATACGCCACTTCACAGTGCTTTACAGCCCTCTCTTAAGCAGTTTACAGAGTCAGCCTCTTGCCCCCAACAATCTGGGTCTCCTCGTTTTACCCACCTCAGAAGGCTAAGTCAGCCTTGAGCCGGTTGGGATCGAACTCCTCGCAGTGGGCAGAGTTAGCCTGCAATACTGCACTCTAACCACTGCACCACCATGGTAGTTAACCTGCTTAACAGCATCTTAAGAGACATATTGCCATTGTTGGCTCTAGTCTAGGGCAGGCTTTGCCAAACTCGGCAACTTTTAACTCTCAGAATTACTCAGCCATAGTGTGGATGGCTGGGGAAATTCTGGGAGTCGGAATTCCAACAAGTCTTGAAAGCCGCCAAGTTTGGAGAGGCCTGGTTTAGGGAGTTAGTAAAATTGGGACTTTAAACCCAGCAAAGTAAATAACGGGAAAGGCACGTCGCTCGGGGCTGCCTAAAATATGATCTTGATAAGCTGCTAATGTTTTTTTTTCAGATGGATCAAAGGGAGAAATCAAAATCTATTTCCAGCTGCTCAATTTACCTGGGATGAACTTTGGATGATCTTCCACCCAATAGCAAGGAGTATGTTGGGATAAGGATGGCATTAAAGCCATGCTCTCCAGAGCTCCAGCATACATTAGCATCCTAATGTATATAAAGTATATATAACCAACTCTTGGTTCCCCCCCACTACCAGAAAGGACCATATCAGATCATAAAACAAATGGGGATCCACTAAAAAACAACCCATCCCCTACCTCAATGCACTTTTCTGGCTGTCAATTATCTTCCAGCTTTGGGATGGGGATTCTTTTTAAAATGTCGAGGCTTAAAAAGAGACTTTTCTCTATCCAGAAGGATCCTGGACTGTGATCCAGCCAGCTGTTAAAAATTCCCTTTTTATTTTTGGGAGAAACCCTTTCAGGCTCATGATCTCATGTTTGCACAACGGACACAAAGCCGATTGAGGGAGCTAACCACGTTCCATGGACATCCTGGTCAAGGCAGATGCAGGGACCTGGTGGAAGTTTGGCTCATTCTGGTGAAAAGGACTCAAAAGGGAAGCGGGGGAGGAGGAATTGGATCATAGCATCGTCTCTTCATTCTTGTTGACCAATTAGGAGCCTGGTTTTGGGTTGGGTTTGTGTCTGAAGATGTCACCAAGACCTTTTGTTTCTGAATGGGGGGATTTTTTTTTTTGTTATATATCTGAGCTTCAGCACCACCTAGTGACTTAAAAGGAAGCAGGAAAATTAAAACTGGGTGAAGAGTGGAGATTTGGCTTGGGGCTGAGCAGCAGGCAAGTTGCCTGAAATGTTCTCTCTACAGTTGCTAAACGTCAATTCAGAAACGAGGAGGAATGTGGGCAGAGCAAAAATATATCCAAACCTGCAAGTTTATCGTAAAATAGGTTTGCGGACTGCTGTGTGGACTGCAATCAATACGTTCACGTGCTATGACCGTTGTTGTGTCCCAGGATCACATGGTCCTCTTTGGTGACCTTCTGACAAGCAAAGTAGGAAGCCACTTAACAACTGGGTTGCTAGTTAAGTGGTTCACTTAACAACAGAGGCTAGAAAGGTCGTACAATGGGGCAAAACTCACTTAGCAAATGAAGCAAACAAAAACTGGTGGGACAATCATCATCATCGTCTTTTAATGACCCCATAATCCCTCGCAGGGTGGAATCCGGGCAACTGAATGGAGCTAGCGGAGTGTTTTAATGGCCGGATGCCCTTCCCGTCACCAATGAGGAGTTTTGTTCAGCAGATATCTCAACCCAGAGAGACAAATAGCTGCCTCTCCCTAGGATCCAACTCACAGCCTTCTGACTGAGAGGCGAGAGCTTCACCTCCGGTCCCGTGCACCACTCAAAAGCTGGTAGCAGAATGGCTTGAGAAAAATAAGGTCTGGCAGAAAGATCCCAGGCTGCTGAGGGGAATCATAGCTAGCTGCTGCAGAAAATAAAAGCATCGTGGCTTAAGGCTCTCGTCCTATAAAATACAAGTGATCCTCACCTGTGCTCCCCAGGTAAGAGCAGCACACATCCGGTATAAAGTATTTATTTTATACTCAACAATTAACACAAATCCATCCTTTGTTTTTTTTTGTTTTTGTACAGTAAATAAAAACGTAATATTCCCCTTTCATGCATGATCGCCGTATTAATCTGAGCCTTTTTTTTTTTAATGTGAAAAAATAAAACGTCCCCTCCTCCATTTTTCGTTTCTTTCTTTCTTTTGTACGGTTTTTAAACTTCTGGTGTTGATGTGCGTTAACGGAGACGAGGATGTAAGAGTTACGCGAAGCCCGTTGAGCGGTTTTTGTAAAAGCTACTTATCGTTTTTGTTCTTTCTTTGCACACGAAGGGTTAAAAATGGGATCAAATGGATCATCCCATCAAAATAAATAAAGAATCTGAAAGGTCCGCAGATCCCTCTCACCTAAGGATCACTTCTTGCTTCTAATATGTGCATGCTTACCTTCGCCAGCCAAAAAGGGGAGATATTTTTATGGTATTTTTTTTGGAGCAGGGCTGCAGATTGCTGGATGTTTGGACTAATAAACCATCTTTCTAGGAAAAGAACCGGATTTTAGCTGTAGTTCATACCCCTGGAGGGCCGAAAGTTCTCCTCTGACTAACCCTCCCACATGTTGGGGTTAAATGACGTATTTTTAGAAAGTTTACCTGAAGTTATGCTCGGCCTGTTATCTTGCTATCATTACTCAAATGGATCATATTTTTTTTTTCCCTACGATGGACAGGAATTTGGTATAAGTCCTTGCTTGGGGTTTTGTTTTTTTTCAATCAGTAGCAATTTTTTCTTTGGCTCATCTGAAAATTCATTATTACTACTACTACTATTACTATTATTTTGGCACCAGTCTACAGGACGCTTTCTTGAGCAGAATTGCCTGAATTTTCAGCAACAACTCCACCCTGTTTTTCTTCCCTCCCCTTTGACAATCAAAATCCTTAATTGGTGACATGAAACGGTAGCCTTTGGGGGAATATATATATATATACACACACATACATATACATACATACATACCGTGTGTATGTGTGTGTGTGTGTATTTTATATATATATATTCGTAGATTTTCACTGGTACAGGTATGTAGGTCTACGTGTGTTCGGGTCTTTTCCTGTGTAAGATTTTATATATATATATTTATATATATATAAAATCAATCAAGGTGTGTTCTGGTTTTATTTCGTGGGCCTGGAAAGAGGAGGGAAATACTGCTCAGAAAAACCACAGACAAGGCGCCTTTTCCAATCTGCCGCCAGCGTTAAGAAAAGTCCGCTAATGATCGCAACAAAATCGGTTTTTCTCCTGGCTACCAAAGCGCATTGGGTGATGTTTTCTTTTTTTAAAAAAAAAACATAAATAATATAGACCAAAACATTATGAACATCTCAGCAAACCTTCTTCTTTTAAACATAACAGAAGGGCCCCCTTGAACCTGTCGAAGAACGACTGCAGGATCCGTTCCCAATGTCTTTTTTTTGTGTTTTTTTCTGTTTTGTCATCGGCGTGGTGGGAGTCTCAGGTGAGCGCAGGGTGGGCTTCCGTGGGGTTCAGGAGGAGCTCAATCCAGCTCGATGGGGCTGCTGTTTTCCTGCTGCTCTTCCGTTTCCTCCTCTTCCCCGGCTACCATGAGGCTGTTTAAAAGGTTGCCTAAGGGAAGAATCACACGAGGAGGGAAACCCCCCAAAATGTTAGGGACGCTCACCTGAACGATGGGCCCTGGACACAAATTCACCCAGAGTTTCACCTTAAGATGGACGGCCTATAAAATTCTTATGAACAAGTAATAAAATTCTGCTCCCCAGTGGTGGTCCGAGCAGGTCGAGGGTTAACGGCGGCAGCTGGCTCCCAAAAATAAGCTAGGGTAACCCATCCGCGAGACGCAGATCTTAATTAAGATTGCGCATGGTTTATCACAATACGACTGCCAATACGATCCACCGAAGTTAGAAAATGAACAGGTGGCCAGCGTGATGACACGGGACGGGGGGACTCCCTCTTCAAAGGCCAGGGTGAAGAGCAAGGGTGTTTCAGCTCCTTTGAACAAGGGTGAGGGGAGTTCTGGATCGGGGTGGGGGTGGAGGACCTCCTTCCAAAGGGTAGGCGCCGATACGGAGAAGGTGGGCTTCAGGGCTCCTGACAGATAACACCGTGGAATCAAAAGGAGCCCAGAGGTTAACAACCATCCAGTTGTTACCTTTGGAAGCCATATTGAGACCAGATGCTCCCACGCTGCCACATTTCGAACCCGGGAAAGTGGGAGGGGGGAATTTCTTGGAGTCTATGTAGTTACACATAACATTCTTTCTCAAATTCAAGGTCATGTCATTTCTCCACCTGGGTGAGGGGGAAGTCTCAAGTTGGGACGGAGGGTGATTGGGCCACGTGATGCGATGACGGGTGCAGCTGGGGTGGGTTTGTAGTTTCTACTTATTGCGAGGAACCCCAGGACTTTCAGGATTCCCCAGATGTGCCACTTTACTATCCAAATAAACTTCTGAGAAGATGTCTGTCTCGGGAGTTATTGGCTGGAGGTTTGCTGGAACGCTGACACCCGTAAGAGGTATTTCAACTCACGTGAAAGGTGATGGACCCACGCATTGCTGCCCTCCCCACGGCAACCCAGCAGCCATCGGCTAAAAAAACAAGCTGATTTTTTCTTTTCTGGAGGCAAGAAGGTTCGCCCTGCGTCTTCAACTCACCTAATAGTCCTCCGTAGGATGACGTTTGTTTTGGGGGGACACCAAAGAAGAGCTGTCCTATTCTGTCTAGGTACTGAAGAAAGCACAGGGGGGAAAAACAGAGACGTTACTCGCGGCTCTTAGGCACCCTGGACTAAGCAGGGCTCAATGCTCTGCCTAGAGTGTAATTATTTGCGATTCCTGTTTGCTGGGGCGTTGACAATGGTTCAGTGTTGCTCTAGGTGGGATCTCCAGGCGCATGTCCTCTACAAGTGGAGGACTGGTTTTATAGAGAAGGGACCACTGGGATGGTAATGGCAACCCGAGTTCGCTTTTTGGATTCCCAAACAACCTGGGAGCGTGCCATTTTTCCCTGCTCGTCCTAGTAACAGGTTGAAACAATTCTCATTGTGCAGAAGAGGCCTTTCTCAGGGTTGAGGCACAGCGTCTAAATTACTCCCTGGTGGAAGAACTATGTAACACCCTTGCTTCCCACATCTTCAAACAGTTTTTCTCTCAGCAATATTAATAGATATGGGGTCCTTGGTCCTCTCTGAATCTGCATGTTTTCTTGCAGACGGTTCATTACCCAACTAGGTAATGTCACCAATGCTAGAAGGGAGTGGGGTTGGTGGAGAAGTGGTGGTGGAGGAAGAGGAGGAGGACTGTGGGATCTATGGTTTTCTTGCAGACATTTCATTAGTAAACTAGGTAACATCATCCGCGCTAGAAAGCAGCAGGGTTTGCTCTCCAATTTCCTCACTCCCTTCTGACACAGATGATATTACCTAGTAGGGTAATCGAATGTCTGCAAGGGAACAACCCAGCCCAGAGAGCACCAGGGACTCCACAGTGAACCCTGAGCTCAAAATATTCTACCATTAGTACGAACAGATTCCCAGAGTATATTAGGATCTCGTTTTTAAACAAGCCTATAAGTTAGTTGCCTATTTTCATCCCACGTTAACCATTCCGGGCGCATCTTGCATAGCTAGCCGGAAGTCGCACTCTCAGATTAAAATACGGGCAGAGGAATAAAGAAGGGAAAGGTGAAAAATATAAAAATCCCGCTCGGGATAAAACTTACTTCATTATACATGGGGTCCCGTTTCAGCGAAGGCTGATATTGTTCGCATAATACTGTAAATACGGTCAGTTTTCCTCTAAAAGAGAAGAGACAGCCAACACACACACACACACACACACACACACACACACACACACACACACGTACGTTTCATGTGAAACTTGAAGAGTTTGGAAAAGGGAGCGTGTGTTCAGCAGCTTCATGGAAGGCTTACCCGTCAACCGCCAGCAGCAGAAACCAGATGAAGTTAAGCAAGGGCTGTACGAAGGGGGGCCCGCTTTCTATGGAAGGATGCTTCTCCGTGTACGTCGTGAAAACCACCAAGGCGCTAGTTTTGTTTTTCAAGCAGAGGAATCTAAAACGGGAAATGAACGACAAACTAATAAATAAAGATTCTCTTGTCATTCAGATTACTGCTGTCTCAAAGAGGCTGGTGTGGTTTTTTTTTTTTTTCAGGAGGAAGAGGAGGAGGAGGAGGAGGAGGAGGAGGAGGAGGAGGAGGAGAAAAAGGAGGAGGGAGGAGGAGAAGAAGGGGAAGGGAGGAGGAGGAAGAGGAGAAGGAGGGAGGAGGAGGAGAAGAAAAAAGAAGAGGAGGAGGAGGGGGAGGAGGAGGAGAAAAAGGAGGAGGAGGAGGAGGAGAAAAAGGAGGAGGGAGGAGGAGAAGAAGGGGAAGGGAGGAGGAGGAAGAGGAGAAGGAGGGAGGAGGAGAAGAAGAAAAAAAGAAGAGGAGGAGGAGGAGGAGAAAAAGGAGGAGGAGGGAGGAGGAAGAAGAGAAGGAGAAGAAGAAGGGAGGAGGAGAAGAAGAAAAAAAAGAAGAGGAGGAGGAGGAGGAAATAGTAGTAGTTGTTTCACTTCTCATCCAAGAATTCTTGGATGAGATGCAAAATATCTTCTTCTTCCTCAAGGGAAAAAAACCCAGTCCAGATGCCTTCCTGGAAAAGTACCTTTGTGACAACTCTTAAAGGAGACAAAAACAGCTTCCAGAGAAGATCAACCTAGCTGGTTGGTTGGGAGATCAGTCGAATTTCTTACAGCCCTCACAGCCAAACAGTTGAAGGTGTGACGCAAAACAGTCAAGCCATCTTTGCTCAGATAACACGCAAACGTTTTGGCTGAAAGATCCGGCGCAGAAGGGAACACTTACTGTAACACAGCTTGCGCCACAAACATGTCCACTTCACTGCGATATCCCTTGGCCGAGGAATATTCTACCAACATATTTGCGCAGCCTTCCCCGTCCGTGGAGTGCAGGAAGTGATAGCGAGATTCACAATAGTTCTGCTCTAGAAGAAAAGTTACATGAAAGAAAGGGTCAGCCTGGGAGGGCTGCTTCTTCAGCAGAACCGTCAAAGTGGGTCTAGGTGGGTTCCGGCCTCGCATTTAGCCCAACGGGCTTCCCGTGCTGCGCGAGGGCAGCCATTGGGGGTTGTAAATTACGGCTTCTTGGCTGATGTGGGATTCCAACCACTTCTGGGTTATGGAACAAGCCAAAAAGTCAACTGACAAGTGAGGTCGCTATTTTTATGGTTTATTTTACTTTGGGAAAAATACAGCAAGAAGTCCGAATCGGGTAAAAATACGTCAGTGTGCCACAAGAAATTGTAGTGTTATATTTTAATTTGGGGGTTCTTGTAAGTATAAAGGATGCTTCTTTTGACTTAGGGATAGCAAAACGGCTGAAGGTCTGTCCCCATCTTCCTCTATACCAGGGGTCTCCAACCTTGACGACTTTAAGCCCAGTGGACTTCAACTCCCAGAATTTCTGGGAGTTGAAGTCCGCCAGTTGGAGACCCCTGCTCTAAACTAGTATTTCTCAGCAATGTTAAGATGCATGGACCTCCAACTCCCCAAATTCCCCAGCCAGCATGACCTCAGAAGGAATTCTTAAGATGTATGGACCTCAACTCCTCAAAACTGATCTCAGAAGCAGCCTCATGGGGGGCAGGGCAGATGTTCCCTCACCCAAGATCCACTGCTGTGTGCAACTCTTAAGGGTACAAACCAGGCACACTGGAGGAGTGAGCAGCTCAACGCGGGATTCCCACCTTTCCATAATGTGATAGCCAACAACTGGTGTAGTTTTGGATGTCCCAGCTTCCCTGATCCACCGCTGGACCATTTCAGGGCTCTGGACACAAACGCGACTCTTTCGGGCGAGTTTTGATCCATCAGGCTGAACATTTTTGCCAGGTTCTCTAGAGGCAAGTCGAAGAGGCAATGCTTAAGACAACGTGAAGGAGACTACAGACTTTTTTTAAAAATAGACAATGCGGGCCAGCCACGGTAAAATGGAATTGCAAAGTAAGACATCACAAGTCTCCAGGGTGGAAAACACTCACCTAATAGCTCATCTGTCACTTTCGCATCTGATTTCTCTAAGGACTCCAGAACGAGCATGGAGAGATCAGCTGCGCTGTTTTGCTAACAAAACAAAACAAAACAGAAAACAAAAATTAAGTGGAAGCGTTGAAATGAATTCCTAGGTATCAGGGGAAAAATAAAAGGCTGGTGAGGCTGGCAGGAAATATTTTTCCTGGTTTGTCAATTGAATATTGCTTCTGTTAAGAGTGAAGGGCCGCAAGACACTTAAAAAGATGGCAGAACTGGGATTTTGGAAGCTTGCAGAAGGTAATATGGTAAAAGGGGTGTGTGGGGGGGGGAAGCAGATGAGCACCAGAGAAACCAGGCTCACAGAAGGGGATTTTTTGGGGGGCGGGGGGAGAGATTAGAAGCCAGATGGAGAAAGGGAATGTGTGAACCACCCACTTAAAAGACGTTCGTGGCTGAAGAAACCGCTCCCAGAAGGTCAGACACTTCCTCCCAAAGTTTATTTCCGAGGCATCTGGGCCCCAGAAAGTATCCCAGGGCCTCCCCAAAGGTGAAGATACTCGCTACACACTTTAGTTCACAGGTACATAGGTATGTACCTATGTATGAGCAGTTATGCCAAGCCTATTTTGGGGCTCAGTGCATTATGAGGCATCCTTGGTGCTCCCTGAACCTGGTTTGTTTTCTGGCAGACGTTTCATGACCCAAACTAGGTTACATCATCAGTGCTAGGAGGAGAAGGGTGATGACTGTGGAGTCCTTGATGCTCCCTGAACCTGGTTTGTTTTCTGGCGGATGTTTCATGACCCAAACTAGGTTGCAGTAATGAAGTTTCCTAGTTTGCGTCATGAAATGTCTGTAAGAAAACAAACAAGCTCAGAGAGCACCAAGGAGCCCACAACCCTCCTCCTGCATTCCCCAAACCCCACTCCCTTCTAGCACTGATGATATTACCTAGCTGGGTCATGAAACGTTTGCAAAAAAGAAAGAAACAAACAAACAACCAAGTTCAGAGAGCATCATGGATCCCACAGTCCTCCTCCTCCTCCTCTCCCTTGTAGCACTGATGATGTTAGCTAGTTGGGTAATGAAACATCTGCAAGAAAACTACCAAGCTCAGAGAGCACCAAGGACCCCTCGTGTCAACCCTGACCTTCAAATATTCTCCTTCGTTGGTCAGTGCATTATCTTAAAATAATTTTGGAGTGGGCCAGTAAGGCAGCCCATTTTCAAACTTCAAAGGGCTCTTGGGAGAGATGGTACACACCCTGGAAATGTGTTATCTCGCCCTCCTGGCTGCCAACTGGAGATGGGCATCTCCTTTCCCAACCCGACTTCTCCCTGCTGAATGTTTCTAGAACCATCTTGACACCATGTTAAATTGGTCTTACTTGATTATGACTGAAGAAGAGCAGAGCCCCTGAGTACATGAGCTCTCTGGCTTCCGTGTGTTTGCCCTGCGACATGTACCTGTAAGTGAAAAAAGATTTTTTTTAAAAAAATTCCAGCAACAGGAAGAAGGAAAGGCAACCAGAATGCACCACGAAGGGACAAGCTCTGAGAGGCTTGGGGACTTCATACGGAGCCCATTTCAGAACTGCAGGAGGCAGAACAAGGAATCACAGCTTGCAGAAGAGAGTTGGGTAAATCTGTCGGATCAGAATAAATAGCCTGCCTCTCTCAGCAACCCAGGTTGCTCATTTACCTCTTAGCGGAAGGTAATACGTGGATTTGAGCCCTGGCTTTTTTGTTTTTTTAAAAAAAAGACCCTTCTGAAGAGACAAGGTGCTATTGCCATGGCTCTTCTTCACAGACTCAGAGGAAAGATGTCATGCCCCTGTTGGAATCTGATTCGGAGGGCGAGGCCAAGCAGCTAAGAGGGAGTGGGGATGTGGCTCCGTTGGCTGTGGAAGAATCTGGGGTCAAGTCCTGCTGGGCAGAGCAGGGGAGAGGTAGAGCAAGGCAGAGGGAATTTGGAGGAAGACCCAGGCCCACCCACTCTTCATCCTAGGGCACGCAGGGAGGTATGTAGAAGGGAACAATGTGGGTTGTGTGGCTTACGGGGGAGGAAAGGGCCCTGATTCCCTTCATTAGCTGCAGCTACATGGTTTAAAAAGGGAGGCTGCACACAGCAACTCGTGGGGGAAGCAAATCTGAGTTATCTTTCGTGGCTGAGGCTTATCTGGGTTCCTGGCGTCTTCCCAACTGTGTTTTGTTGGCCTCTGAAGTCTGCAATTCCTTATCCTGCTCTGTCCAGTTAATTGCTGCAATGGGGTTTGTGTGTATTTTTAGTTACAGTTTATATGTACTTTGTTTTCAGACTGAATTTCCTTCATTTAAAGACTGTTTTGGGGAGAGTTTTTTCTCCAGCCAAAGGTAACTGGGCATTGGGGAAAAGTTGGAGGTATTAAAGGGACTTTTCTTACTTATGTTGTGCCACGCCCTGGGTCATCAAAAAAGATGTGATTCCTGTCCATCAACCAGGAGATTAAAGAGCTAACTCTCAAGGCACTAGAGTTTCTCAACCTGCCCCATTTAAAGATAGGTGGATGACAACGCCCAGAATGCTGAGAGTTGATGTCCACACCTCTTAAAAAGTGGTTGAGAAACACTGCACTGGGATGTCCATATTCATCACAACAAAGTGAACCGCAATATTTACAAACCTCCTTCCGAACAGAAAATTGGCTGTTTGGTAGAATCTCTAACTGCTACTGAAAATAACTGATTTCTTTAGGTAACTTTTCTCCCTGCAAGGTTGAAGGCTGCAGCGGTCAAGATCAGCCTGGGAGCGGAGGAAAGGAACTTCCTTTTTTTTTTTGAAGGCCAGTGAAGAATTGGGACCCTCAATTCGGGACCAGGGTTTGTCGAACTGCCTGTTTCCTGTCCCTGGAAAATTCAAATTCTCCAAGTAGCTCGGCAAGGCTACAATAATGTACTTCAACAATGACACCTATAGGCAGTCCTCGGCTTACAACCACAAACTGATCCCCACATTTATGTGGTTAAGTGAGACCTTTGCTAAGTGAGCTTTGCGCCCCGTTTTACCAGTTTTCTTGCCGCAGTCGTCAAGGGAAGCACCGCAGCTGAAAAGCTCGTAACCTGGTCGCTCAGTGAATCCGGCTTCCCCAATTGACTCTGCTGGTCAGAAATTCAGAAAAGGGGAATCACGTGACCCAGCAACGGTTGTAAGTATGAACCTGTGGCCAAACACCTGGATTTTGATCCATGGGCAGGCTGCAAAGGTCGTAACTATGAAAAACGGTCCCGAGTCACATTTTTCAGCGCCGTTGTAACTTCGAACAGCACTAAGCGAACTGCTGTAAATAGAGGACTACCTAGATCGCGATGGGGCTGCCTCTGTACTGTTGCTTGCCCCTCTCAAACACCAGGGCAAGGTGACGCACGGGGGCCATTTACAGATGCCGAAAGTTGACACCACAGCAAGCCAAATCATCTGACAACTCCGATGGGTTTTCATACCCTCGGCCGGGCGTAAAACTGGCAAAAGGCAGCAGAGAAGTGGACGCCTTCGCTTCAGAATGCATTCTCTTTCTTGGTCTCTTGGCACGTGGCTCCAAGGAAGCTCTGGCTGGATGGAACATATGCCCACATAACTGTGCGACTGTTACGGAGGGAAGGGCAGGAGGAGACACACCAAATGGTCAAAAACAGGAGGACCGGAGAGATTTGCAGGCCGAATAGGTTTGCGGAACTGCTGCTTGGACACACCCTGAGACAAATTTAAGAGCCTGTTTCGCCACAGGATCAGTCACGTTTGTTCTGCGCACTGCACATGCGCTTCCCATCCCTGCAACGATGTACTTATTTACACGAGGGATTATAATCCGTGCAATTTTTAGCTCCAGGGATTCTAGAGTAGCAAAAGCTTTTACAGACCAGTGATGGGGGACTACGGTATTTCTCTTTTGACTTAAGCCTTTAACTCTCTACTTCCAGGCCTCTAGAATGAGGGAGAAACGTAGAAAAGTAGTAGTTCCAAGGAATGAGAGGATTTAGAATCCCACCTGCAAAATTTAGCAGGAAGAGAACCACAACTCTTTAAAAAAAAAAGCAGAGAGAGAAAAAAAATCTAATTATGTCCATTGTACTACTAACCAGAAGAATTTCTGATGGAGCCAGTTTTAATCCTTACAGCTAATCACCCTGCTGATCAAAACCATGTTTTTTTTTTTTAATTTCTCCTTCTGTTTCCCACAACATATCTTTCTGAAATATACATATATTTAAGCTTCCCAACAGATTCCTTTTGCTCATTCTCAGCCCAATAATCAGAGAGCTAAGCGTTTAACAGGCAACAGTGCCACAAAAACTAAGCAGGAAGGATTATGGAAAGATTATGAGATTATTGTCACTATTTCAGTCATCCCTGTTTTTATTTCCAAAATAAAGACGGCCGTGATTTTCAAGGGGGGGAGAGTCCACTTTTGCTACTTAATTCCAATCTTCCCATATTTCTTTACGCACCAATGCCTCAACTTTAGGGCCACGCGCAGAATAAAATTGTTTGAACAATATCCCGTGAAACCAATCTCAGCCAGGCAGGAAATGGCATTTTGCCCGTTGCAATCAGTTCCAAGGTGCAGAATTACTCGAAATCAGCACACAAAATGCGTTTGTCATGTTCCATTTAAAGGTCACTCAATTCCCCTATTTTGGCGCAGAATGCGTGCAGTGCATACCATTACAACTCAGATCACAGGTTAATAATAATCTTGACGCTTAAGCGTTTAAACAGTGAATAATAATTCACGGCTGCTCGGGGATATTGAGACAGCTGAGGACACCAAGGCGATTTTTGGGTTTTTTTTGGTCTCAAGTCAGAAGCTCATGTCTTTTCAGAGCTCTGTTTTAGGAAAGAAAAAGGGAAAAAAAACAACAACCCAAAGAATAGCTGTCTCCAAACTAGGCTGGGAATATATTCCCCAGAACTTCCAATTAACAAAGACGGTGACCAACACTACCAAGAAAATACAAAATTAGGGAAAGGAGGCTAAAAAGTAACGTTGAACTTTACAGGCAAGTCCTCGACTTACGATCACAATGGAGCCCCAAATTTCTGGTGCTAAGTAAGGGAATTTTGCCCCATTTTGTGACCTTATTTGTCATGGTTGTTAAGTGAATCACTGCCCTTCTTACATTAGTAACATGGTTGTTAAGTGAACCTGACTTCCCCATGGAGTTTGCTTGTCAGAAGGTCGCAAAAGAGGATTATGCGATCGTCATAAATATGAACCAGTGGCCAAGCACCTGAACTTTGATCATGTAACCGTGGGAGGGCTGCAGGGGGTTGTTAAGTGTGAAAAATGGTCATAAGTCACTTTTTTCAGTGCCGCTGCAACTTTGAACAGCCACCGAATGAACGTAAGTTGAGGACTACCTTTAGGACTTTAGATTCTTGGATCTTGCTTAGAAGAACAAACACAAATGCTACAGCTATTGTTGTCCTTTAACACATCACAGATGATACCACACAAGAAAAGCCAGTGTTGTCCAAACTCAAATGCCTTTTTTATCAGACTGGCTACAATGAGGCCTACTAATTATTTGACTGCCAGCACCAATTCAAAATAATTTCAGAAGTTCAACAAAAGAGAAGCTGGTATCACTCAACAAGAGGACCCTGAGAAGCCAACTTTCCAACCCATATCAATATTCAAGAGGGATTTTGGAATCTTTTTTTTCTTAGACCATAAAAAAAATCCTGTCTTTTCAGTCAGACCACCAGGTAGATAACCATACCCCGTTGGACTCTGGTTAAAAAAAAAAAAAGAGAAAACTTCTGGTTTGGAAAAATTACTTCCAGAAACCACCGATCCAAACGGTATGATTTGGAGTTCAAATATTTTGGAAGTTTTGACCTATCCCTACTATATTTTCACTGAATTTACTGTCAAACTTTTGCCCTGTTGCTGATTCCTAACAAGTTTTCTTCTATTTGGTGTGACAGGTACAATGACTTTTGGATCCTTAATCCATTTTTCAGCTTGCCACCAACCCATCCATTTAGAATTTCAAAAATGTCCCTTTTTCTACAACTCCTTTCACTCCATAATGAATGCAAAATGTGTATAATTATCCATGGTTTTAATCTTATGCGAATGACAAACAATAAAGACCATGCAGACAGAAGTTTCAACTCTCTTCCAGGTTCATCAAAAGTCCAACTATAAGCATTTTTATGACTACTTAGGCTAACCTGTATAATGGACGGTTGTGAAGACTTTTAACAGCACAAAGGGTGTTATAATTAGGTGCCTTGTTGTTATTTGCTATTGTTGCATATAATAGGTTGACCGACCGCTGTCCCAAAAGGAGGACGCTAAATCTGTCATAACACAATCCAAGAATTCGGAACACCATGATCCCAATTCGGCTTATTCAGAATTAAATAAGGCTGCTTTCAAAGGGACTTACCTCCAAAGAAAGACTAACAGATTTATTGTGGCAGGAATTTTGACAAGCTGGAGTCCACTTTGTCAGATGCCTCTGATGAAGTGAGATCCAACCTACAAAAGCCTACAGAACAACAGATTTCTTAGCCTTTTAAATCACTTGTGTCTTTCCCTTTTCAAGTATCATTAAGACAGCCGTCCTCAACTTAGTGCTCTCCAAATGTCTTGCACAAATGTAGGAATATTCAGCCAATACCACAGGCTGGAAATCTGGAATCTTGTAATCTCAGCATAACAGAAGAACACCCGTTTGGAGCATTATGCATTATGCTGTAATTGCCACTGGGCTGAAAACAGATATAAAATCAGCAAAATAAATCTTGCTTGATCACATCAATTTTTTGTTTTGGCTGAAGTGAACAGCAGATAAATAGGATTTTCTTTTGATTTCCCAAAAATCTATTCCTTGGGGGGCATCTTTCTGAAAAAAAGAAGTCAATCTTTTTCAAAACCGTTTAAGAGTGGCACCAGCTACTATATGTTATTTTTTGGCATATTCATCACCTCTAGGATGAAACAATGTTACTACCTGTATTTTGATAGATTCTTTATCTAATACTATCCACAACCATTTGGTGACTTAAAAGGTAGCATTGCAGCATGGAAATTTCTAGAACAGCAGGCAAGCCAATCTCTTACTGTAAAGATGCTCAAGCTTTGCACAGATGTTGCGCTTTTCTGTTCTTTTTCAAAGCCTCTTCACCTCACTTTTCATTCTCCTCAGCTTTTAGGCATTATATACATATATATTTATAAACCGAGGGCCATCACTCAGCAAAGCAGGTTCTAGCGCACACAAGAATTTTCTGATGTTATACATTTTTAAGATGCTATAAAATCCACTTGTGTGTTTGTTTGTAGATCCACCCACTAGATTGGAATGTGTGCCATCTGAGCTCTGCACATAAAAGTCGCAAACAAGCCTCTTTTGGTCCTACCGTCAAAAATGAATGAAAATATATATATATATTGCAGCTAATCATAGCAAGGAGTGGAGAGTGGGCTATTTTCAGGTTTATTGCTCTTTAATATGGACTGTTTAAATCATCTAGTTGAACAGTTCTTTTACAAGCCTATTTCTGTACATTCCAGATTAGCTTAACCTCCTTTTCAATCCTATTTTTGCTATGGATATGCAACTGCTACTCAAAAGATTTTTGGGTGCACGCCTCGAGCGTCAACTGCCCCAGCGGTAATGGTCAACAGAAGAATCTCTGAAATTGTAACCTTAAAATGAGAGCAGGCTAGCTTGCCCAGAGTCGCGATGGATGGTGACACGGGTGAGATATGAATAAATAAAATAAAACTAATGAGCAGGAGAACGAATGCTTCAACCACAGCTGTGTTACAGGTCTAAGAAGACAGCACAACCGGTCAGGCTTACCCAAGGCAAGAAACCACCCAAGGGGAACAAACTGGATTCCTCCTTGGGTTCAAACCTGCCTCCATCCCCACCCCAAGCAACCAGCCTAGCGTCTGTCAACCCAACCTTAAACTCACCCATTTGTTCCTCCATATATACACATGCATCAGTCCTACATCAACATGGATTCTCTATAGTTAGTGCAGTGTTGGTGCGGCGTCGGGGGTTTTCAGCTCAATGTGTGGAGGGTGAAGCATGTGTGTTTGTGTTTATTTCCATGGTCATGATGTGCATAGGGGGTGTGTATAAGTGCACCAAAGTGCCTGCTGTCCCTGTCCTATTGTTTCTTTTATTTGTCTTCTTTGTACTCATTTCTGGTATTCATAACTATGTTTATCCTTATATCTATTATCTTGTAAGCGATTGACAAGTCAAATCAAATCAATAAATAAGTGAATGGTGTTTGGTTTCGTTGTACGAGGTGCAATGACAATAAACTAAACTAGGAGATCTAGAACAGACCATCTCATCTTTTGTCAGCCAAACCTTGCACAAACTGGAGGCTTTCAAGAAGAGATTGGACTGCCATTTGTCAGAAATGGTGTAGGGTCTCCTGCTTGGGCAGGTGTGTGTGTGTTGGACTAGATGACCTACAAGATCCCTTCCAACTCTGTGAATCTAATCTAATCTAATTCCTGGCAAGCCTCTGCATTCCAAAAACCACCTCACCTTCCCCTTTGTAAAAAAAGGAAACTCCCCTCGGGCTTGGACTACTAGGGAGCCTGTCAGTTTGTAGAATAAGCGTCCATGTTTGGGTCCAGATGTCCCTTTAGGGGCCCTGGAGCTGCTTTGAGGATGGGTGGACTTCAACTCCCAGAATCCCCCTTGGGAGTGGAAGCCCACCCCTGGCGTTGTGCCATTTCACCCCCCACCCCCCATTCCTATGGAAGGGGTCCCTATTACCCCTCCCTACCCGATACGAAGCGCGGCCATGGGAGGGGAGAATGGGCTTAGGAGTACTTCCTCTCCCTCTCTTCTCCCTACCCTCCCAACAGCACCTCCCCCCCGCCTTTGCCAGTCCGGCGTGCCCGCTCCCCCGCCTCCTCCTCGACCAATAGGGCTTCGAGGGCCAGAGAAGGACAAGCGGCGCAGCCAATAGCGTGCGGCCGGCGCTCGGGTGCGCCAATGGAAGCGTCTGGAAGGAAGATGAGGTGGGCTGCTCTCCCCTTTACGTACCTGAAGAACAGAGTCCGGTACATCTGGTGAGCCTCGTAGTAGTCTCCCTTCTCCACG
The DNA here is from genome assembly GCF_049901715.1 of Pseudonaja textilis. Classification (NCBI taxonomy): domain Eukaryota; kingdom Metazoa; phylum Chordata; class Lepidosauria; order Squamata; family Elapidae; genus Pseudonaja; species Pseudonaja textilis. Next base: position 4,261,410 of record NC_142003.1, read on the forward strand.
CTGGCGCGGAGTTTCCCCTCAACGCGCTGGACGCCTCCCCGGTTGCGGCCGCTGTTGCCACTGTTGCCGCCGCCGCCGCCCTTCAAGGCCTCCTGCTCCGCCGCCATGACTGCGGGGCGGGGAGAAAAAAAACGCCGAGGCGACCCTGGCCGGAGCTACCTCACGCGACGTCACGCACGCACGCACGTCGGCTTCCGGCGCCGCCCACTTAACAATGGGGCGACGGCGGCCGGCGAGGGACCGAGGCGTGTGGCGCGCCGCTCTCGCGGGAGGGAGGGGAAAAGGAGTGACGTCACGTGACCTCCATCTGCGGGCGAGCCGCGCGGAGGCGGTCCCCGCTGGCGTCTCCTAGGCGACGCCGCCAAGGATGCAGCAGCTTCTGGACCAGAGCATCCTTCAGGCTGTGTGTGTGTGGGTGTTGGGGGCGGTTCTTGCAAGGCCGACCCAGGTGAATGGGGCCCGTTTTCTTTCAGCAAGCCTGTTGGGTTTTGAGGGATGCTTGGGGAAGGCCAACTTCTTCTGGAACAAGGGTTGAAGGTGGGAAAAGAGGACAAGCCCTCCGTCTTTCCAGGGCCCACAGATGTGGTCCTCTAAAGCCCATCTAGGATTTGGGAAAGAGAGCACTGCGAGGGCAAGCCGCCAACGTGGGGTTTCAGCCCCAACCAGTCCGGGTGTTGCCTAGTCAAGCCACTTTAACCACGCCGAATCATGGAGAAGAGACCTACTTACGGCAATTGTTGAAAGCAAACCAAGGGATGTTTCATACTCTTGCGTGAGGACGGAAGCAGGCAGGCAGCCAAGGTCTCTGGATGCCCCAGTAAACTGGTTCCAGTTCTATTAGTTAGGGACGATTTTCTGAAGGTGACTTATGACTTCTAAAGGTTTCTGTTTCTCAGAGAAAGAGGGCTGAGGCAGCCAGCTTGATTTGCAAGTCTGATTTGCACCCACATGCATACTGTGTCAAGGATCTCTTTCATTTCTACCTTGTTTTTAAGGAAAAACAATCTTTCCTTGGGCAGTAGTTCTGACTTGTCATTCTAAAAGCAGGAAAGGCAATACTGAAATATCAGCTTTGGGTGTCCTCTACTGTTCTCTTTCTTGACGATACTAACCACATGGAAATCAGAAATAATGGATGTACTGTTACACTTGAATATTTCGACACAGTTCCCTTACATGCATTCTTTTCATGGAGATTTCTGTATAACAGAAAAAGAATAAGGGTTCTATTTTTGGTTTTGGCCACTCCCTATATTTGCTAATCCTTTTAAGGAGTCTGATCCCTCTCCAACCACATATATTACGAGAAGCATTCAGTATAAATATCCAAAAGGAAACTTTATTCTTATTTCCAAATATTACATGCACTTTCAAAAATTAAAATTCTTAAACTTTTTTTCGATAGCTTCTGGTCAGTTAGGAGGCAGCAAAGGATACCAGAGACAAATATTTTGAAAAAGCATTTACAAAAATACATTGCACAAAGTCCTATCTCATTTTTTTAAAAATAAGTTAGTGTTATGCAAAACAAACAAACAAACCCTGCCCTCCCCTATCTGGATTTATACAGGATAATTTGGAATCATTTTCTTAAAACTCTTAACAGGTTTTACTAAGCTTTTCTCAATAGCCACTGGTTCTACTGTAAGCTAAACTCAGCCGAACAAGTGGTATTCAAGAATAAAACTTGCTTTTATAAATATTTGAGGACTCTTGTGCAACATATGGAAAAATTAAAAAAAAATCAGCATGTCTTTTTTTCTGAAATCAAAGTTTACTTTCCAAAAATCCAGGACTCAAAGTACCATTTTCATAGGGGGGGGGGGGAAGGGGGGGAAAGCTTTTTCTGAGCCAGATCCTGACATTTCAAAATTAAATTTAAAAAAAGGAAGCTGAATAGCCAGGGATTCTGTTCAGTGACTTTAAGGGAAATTCCCCATAGAATCTAACAATAGCTCCAGGTGCCATCCTGAACTTGATGGCCCATTTTTTATTATGTGCATATGCATGCTTTAAAAAAAAAAAGTGAATATACAGATCCTTTTTTCTGTTTTTGGAGAACCGATTCAAAACGGCGCCTTTTGTGCTATTCCATATATTCAGCCTTGTGAAGTTTCCCCTGAATTTTCAGAGATTAGCAGCAATCCCAAAGGACAGAGAGAACTCTGAGAAGGGTAAACTGCACAAAACCCAAATGTGAATAAGCTCCAGGCCTGAATTTTACTGGCAAACTACTTTCTTTGACGTTTAGTGTTCCTGCTTTAACCTACACCTGACTTCATCTCTACATTTTCTTTTCATTATCTCCCATCACACGGTAGCCAACTGCTATTATAGATCTAATTCAACTCTATCCAAACCGTTCTCAATGTAACAACGTCCTTAATCCACCTGCCTCGCTCAGTGCTAACACATGGGGATATTTTGCCTTCAGCACTTACCAATTCACTCTATCCCTATTTCTTACTAGAACCCATCAAATTAGATTCAAGCCCTTTCTATGTTAAACAATCACTACTGATATTCATTTGGATATTAAAACAAAGGATATTTTTTGTTTACTAATATATATTTAAGGGAAAAAACCTGGAAGATGAACATAAAAGCAAACAGGTTGAAATCAGAATCTTCAACATAAGAATTAAATGTTGCATGGAAATGACTGGAACTGATGAAGTAGCTTGAAGGATGAGCTGCTAAGCAGTTTCGCCAAGCAAAACTGTGCAGTGGTAACAGATCTTAGTTTCAAGGCTTGTGCTGGAATTGCAAACAAACCTTCATCTGATTGGGAACTGCATAAACAATAGAACATGCTAAGTTTCATCAACTGTCCTTATCTTAATCATATCCAGGTGCAAAGGAGAGTCCCAATATTAAAAAAAACTGATTCCTAATGGTCAAAAGGAAAAATTTAAAAGCTTTATCTTCTGACTTATTAAAAGAGGGGTTAGTGATTTGCTAATTGGGCTTAGGAATGAGAACTGTTGGCATGCAGGTTTTTCCCCCTCCTTCAAAAAGAACACATCAAAAATATAAAGCTGTCTGGCAGTTACAAGCTGAGCATCTTGAGCAAATAACCATTAGGTTTGGGATACAATTTTGTTGGCAGTCTTCTACGTTTAGCCAGGAAAGAGTAACACAACCTGTTGGACATCACACACCTTCATCTTTGAAAGATTCCAGTGTTCAAAATTTCCCTTTATAAACTTAAAAACAGAAATGGTGGATATAACCAGAGTAGGAAAATAAGCGTAGCATTCATTCAGCAGTTCGCCCATGCACTCTGAAGCGATAGAGGCACGTATATTCTGCATGGCCCCAGTTGGAAAATATTCTTAGTTCCACTATTTGGAATGCTTTTTCGGTTGTCTCCTAAAAGGAGAAAAACAAAACAAAACATTTATTAGAATCCACTAGAGGGAATCCTGTTTTATGACCACCATCGAGCCCAAAATTTATGTTGCTAAATGAAACAATTGTTAAGTGAGTTTTGCCCCATTTTACGACCGTTCTTGCCATAGTTAAGTGAATCATTGCAGTTGTTAAGTTGCTAAGAGACTCTTGGCTTGATTTGTCGGAAGGTCACAAAAGGGGAATCACGTGACCCTGGGACACCATCAAAAAATAGGAGCCAGTTGCCAAGGGCCCGAATTTTGATCATGTGACCAGGGGGAGGCTGCAGTGGTTGCAAGCATGAAAAACGTTGATGAGCCACTTTTTTTCAGTGCTGTTGTTAATATCAAATGGTCACTAAACGAACTGTTTTTAAGTCAAGGACAAACGTCTACTGTTTTCACGCTAGAGGTTTTTTATGCAAAGCATTAAAAAAAAAGGGAGTTTCGTATGAAATGTTGACCTACCGAGACTGGAAACATCTGTAATGGTTCACCATCCTGATCGTATGTATACTGGCCCAGAAGTATTCCCTCTTCTTGATACTCATTTTCAAGACCCTGTCAATACAGATACAGATAATCAAGAGTTGGAAGGGACCGTATAGGTCATCTAGTCCAACCCCCCACCCAAGCGGGAGACCCTACACCATTTCTGACAAATGGCAATCCAATTTGTTCTTGAAGGTCCCAAGTGATGGCGCTCCCACAACTTCTGAAGGCCACTTGTGTTCCATGGGTTGATTGTTCTCACTGTCAGATACAAATGGTTTGCGTAGCTCTGAATTCTTGATAAAGAAGATGAGCAGATTGATTTTAATTTTCAGACTCGCTGGCCTTCAAAAAAGATGATTATTATACTTTTATTGATTAAACGTCTATGCTGCCCATCTCACTTAAACCTTTCACACACTTTTGCACCCCTCGCCTCAGGTGAACAATCATTTCCACATCTGTAGAATTCAAACCAGCTACTTTATTGTTCTGTGCCTATTTCACAGGAATCTTCTCAGACTGGCAGCCTTCACAGGGGAAAGACTCGATAAGGCTCAAAGGTATTTGAGGTTTGTGTGTGTGTCAGACCTTGCCCTCTTACATTTATAGAGAGAGACAGTAATTCCTTGCCAGGGGCGTGATTCAACCGGTGTAACAACTGGTTCAGTGAGTGTGTCAAACGCATACTTCGTGTGCGTGCAGAGGGTTTGTTACTGACCACCTCCTGCAATCCTGCAATCTCCCTGTGTGTTAAACAGCTGATGCGCAGCAACTTGCTGTGCCGCGCGAAGCAGCCGAGCTTGAAAACCAGGAAATAAAGGTCAGAATAGAGCTGGTGCAAGTGGGTGGGCCCAACAGCTGATCGTTGGAGCCAACAGGTTAGTTCACAGACGATCCTTGGAGTTACTGGTTTGGTTGAACTAGGCCGAATCGGTAGAATCTCACCCGTTCCTTGCTTGAGCCCTCCTAACTGGGAGGACTGGATGGTTCTCCAACAGACTTAATTAAAATAAAAGACTTTAATTTCTAGCTCTCCTACTCTCTGTAACTGGTGCTTGTTTAACTTCTCTTTATACCTGTTTTCTTATTTAGATCAATCTGCCACATAAGCCTGAACTCTTCCAGCAATTAACTAAGGCATGACCTAACCTGGGAAAGATTCTTTTTTTTAAAAAAAAATATGTACAGCTATTAGAAATCCTTTTAATCATTACTAGAAACCCTGAAGCAGCATTAGTTGAACCTAAGACAATATTCCTTTCATTTTCACCACTTACGTATACTAAGAAATCCTTTGGGGCGCTGGTAATGTTGCCTGTGGGTGAAAGCGATTTCGGAATGTGTTCCAGGCAGAAAGATGTTGGATAAATAGTCATCGAAAGCCTGATCACCAGATAACCCTGTGATCCTTTGAAAGCCCAGCAGTTTCCAGGATACATGTCAGGCTGTGGATAAGATCCAGAAGTTGCAAACAAACAAACAAACAAGAAAGCATATCAATAAAAACAATTGAGAACCAGTTTGGTGTAGTGGTTTAGCTACAGGCTGGAAACAAGGAGACGGTGAGTCTGAGGACTATTCCTATGTGTAGTGCTTGACTTACGACAACTGGGTCCAAAACTTCTGTTGCTAAGCGTGACATTTGTTAAGTGAATTTTGCCCCATCTTAACGACCATTCTGGCCACAGCCATTAAGTGAATCACTGCAATTGTTAAGCTAGGAACACGGTTTTTAAGGGAAACCCACCTCCCCCTTGACTTGTCAGGAGAGGATCGCACGACCCCGGGAGGTTGCAACCGTCGTAAATAGGAGTCAGTTGCCAAGCGTCTGAATTTTGATCACGTGACTGTGGGGACGCTGCAACGGTCGTTAAGAGTGATAATGGTCATAAGTTGCAACTGTCGCAATTGAAAAACGACCCTAAGTTTTTTTCAGTACCATTGCAACTTCAAACGGTCATTAAACGAACTGTTGAGAATCGAAGACTACCTGAAAAAGTGCTCTCGAAACCCTCCCTCTCCTAATTACCTGGATCACCACGCGGGGCGATTGGGAGAAATACCACAATGGAATTCCAAAGAGGCTTAGCAGTGCCGTTTTGGTTTCGTAGGTCTCCGAACAGCGCGTGCTCAAAATGCTGCCACCTTGAAGGAACACAGAGAGAGGGGAAATCTTTTAGCTTTAAAAATAAGACCTTCGGAGTAAAAGAGAGGATAAGTGGCATCAGTGGAAACAGCTGACGCTGTGGGGGCTCCAGCACTGGAGGTTTTTAAGAAGAGGCTGGACAACCATTTGTCTGAAATGGTATAAGGTTTCCTGCTTGAGCTGGGGGGTTGGACTAGAAGACCTCCAAGGTCCCTTCTGACTCTGTTATTCTGTTGTGATTCTGTTTTCCAGTTCAGTGGGGACCTGTTTCTGAGTAAACATGAGTAGAATTGCACTGCTGGGTTGTTTGATGAATGCCAAATGGAGGTGTGAAACATCCAACAAACCATTGCACTGAAATTGACACTGCAATATCATTGTGTTGATACTGACTTGCCCTATTGAATTGACTTACCCTGTTGATATTGAGTTGCTCAATTGAAATTGACTTGGCTTATTGAACTGAATAGCCCTGGTGACACGGAGTTGCTATATTGAAATTGACTTGCCCTGTTGACATTGACTAACCCTGTTGATATTCAGTTGCTCGATTGAAATTGACTTGGCTTATTGAACTGAGTAGCCCTGGTGACACTGAGTTGCTGTATTGAAATTGACTTTCCCTGTTGACATTGAGTTGCCTTGTTGACTAGGTTGGACTAGAAGACCTCCAAGGTCTCTCCGGGAAGAACCAAAATAAATCTTCCTTACCTCCAGATTCCAAAGCAAAATCCACGATGCCTGTTTTGTCTTGAGAGTAGAGCCGCAGGGCATTGTTGACAATGACCTGCGCTTGCTGCGAAGGGAGAGAGAAGGACAGAGATTCCAGGTCAACATTTCAATAAATCTCTGATGACCAAACAGTTCCTTTTGCTACCGAAAACGTCATCCGTACTTCTTAACCTGCTTTTAAAGGGGAACATACAGCACCTAGCAACCTGAACACACTCTCTCACTAGGAAGAAGATCTCAAAAAGATCTAACAGGCTACTCTGAATCTCAACCTATGCTCTGCAATATCTAAGAAAGATCTTTTTCTTTCTTTTTTTAAAAATAAACTTTATTCAAATGTCAAAAGTGTTAAAAGTATAAAATTATATACACAATTGTGTCAATGTCAAGTCATTGTTTACATTTCCTTATCTTATTTCTTATTTATCACATTACAATTACATATTCTTTCCATTGTTCTTATTCCAAGTTTATATCACATATTTTCATCATACATTTCTATTTATTCTACATTTAATATATATGTATAATTTCTTATTCTTTACTTAATCACATTGTTTTTCTTCCTATTCTTAAGCCATGCATACCAGGCATCCCAGACTATATATTATGTCGATTCCTCTTTATCTTTTAGTTTTAGAGTCAGCCTGTCCATTTCAGCACAGTCTAATATGATTAGATTAGATTAGATTAGATATGATTTATGATTGCTCCCTCTGATGGTCTATTTCCTTGTTTCCAAGAGAGATCTTTTCATTAATTGGAATAATGGTTGCATCCCCCGAAGAATGTCATGAGAGTTACTTCTGAGTAGGGATGTACCTGCCTTATTGAAATACTGAACTCTAGCTTATTGTTGCAACAGAATTATATATCAATTACATGATGCATCAGTTGCTTTTTTTAAAAAAATGAAATGTACATTGCACTTTATCCTATCGCAAGTCTGGCTCTTCTCTAAATTAAGCCAAGATAAATATCACAGCTGATAAACGAAATGCCATTCCGTATTCTAGTGGGCGTACCAAAAGAACTCAACACTTTCCACCCTTGACCTGTAAAACCACTCATTTATGGCATCGGCAAGCTTTATATTTAGCTATATTTTAAGTTATGGCTGTTTTGCCCTGCAGGAGTGAAACCTAAGATGTTAAATCAGGGCTGTCAAACTCGCAGCCCACGGCCTGGATGAGTCACAGCTCGCCACGCCCATGCCCACGCCCGGTTTAGCGAAGGAGAAAAAAAAGTCATGATACATCACGTGACGCTGCTGTGACGGAGCAAGTTTGACACCCCTGTGCTAAATCAATAGCGTGGAATACCTTACCGCTTCCGTGATGCCTACAATCCCAGCTTCGTTGACGACATTTGTCACTATATCTGTGGTGACCTTGGAACTTGCAATCGATCTCTGGAGAGTGATGTTCCTGAGAATTTGCATCTCCAGATCTCTCAACAAAACCTGTAGGTCTGTTTTGGTCACAAATCTGGAACTTAGCCATTGAAGCAAGGATTCTGGAAAATCCCCTTCTAGCTCGGCTGAAAACATAACCCGGATCGATTCTTTAATCTGGGCATCAACCTAGGAGTAAAAAAGAAAACAACAAAACATGACAATTTAACAACTGATTTCAAAATAAAGGCACAATTGGGTAATACATCTTTATTTTGGGTATGTGCCAGCCCGCCAGATGGAACACACACATTCCAGTGGTTAATTAAAAGTGGGTAATGTTGAAACAAGTCAAGCAATCAATTCTTCCTTCCCAGGTCAGTGGCTTTCAAAAGTTAACCCATCCAGAACATTATGTCAGAACAAGGCGTGCTAATTCAGGCTTGCTCAGGCGTTCCCTTCTGAGCTCACCTTTTGGTGAAGGGCGTCTATCGTCTTGCAGCAGCTTTTCACATCCTGTAAACTCAGCAACTCCGTCTTTAGACGCACCAGTTCAAGTTCTAGGTGCTTCATCTTGGACAAAAGGCTCTGGCTTTGCTCGTCCATGTCACTGAGAAGCAGAACAAAGAGCAACAGGTGTCAAACTCTGCAGGTTCAAGTGAAAACAGGAGCATTTGTGTTTTTACACTGGAGTAAAAAAAGGGAGCATTATTACCTTAAATAGTGAATGGAGGGGTGCATTTGTGATAAAATTGGGAAATCTGCCTATGTTATCTGTCTGTACCTGTTCTTCTATCATCTATCTATCTAGTTTGTCTATCTCTTCTATCATCTATTTTCTGTCTGTCTGTCTATTTATCTATCTATCATCTCTCTCCTGTCAGTGTTCCAATTAAAATCTTCTGTCTAACAGAATAACTGAGTTGAAAGGGATCTTGGAGGTCTTCTAGTCCAACCCCTTGTTCAAGCAGGAGACCCTATACCATTTTAGACAAATGGTTGTCCAATCTCTTGTTAAAAACCTCCACCGTTGAAGCACCCACTCTATTGGTATAGGTATTATGTATGTCTGTACCTCTGTATATCCATCCATCCATCCCAACATACCACTGATTATCATTAATAAAAATCCTCCCCCATTCTTTTTTTTTTAAAAAGAAGAAATACTATCAACTTCATAGAAAGTTTTGTAATATTTAATGGTTCCCCAATTCAATATACAAGTTGCAGCCATACCTCATTGTTTTTGCTTTGGTTAATTCAAATTCTTTCTGGAGGTCCTAGAAAATAACACAATATTAGTTTCCTGAATAAATTGCTCCACCATACTTGGAATGATTGAGGAGAAAAAACAGAAACTTTCTGCACTGCAATCTGCAAATATCATCTATTGGAGAAGACAAGGTTCTGTGCCTGAAGCACAGACGGTATTGCAGTTTGACGCAATGGTCAAATTCATAAAATTATTACAGAAAAAAAAATGTTTACTGATACCTCTGATTTTTCAGAGACTTTTGCCAGAAGACTTTCTAAAGTTGCAAGGCGCCATTCGTGCTCTTGATGCAAAGTCAAAAAATGCTTGAAAGACAAAACAGAATTTTTGTTTAAAAAGTACCCTTATAATGAAAATGTAGCGCTTTTATCATGAAAACACTGAGGATTCTTTGTGTATTTAAATGCTGCCCAGACAGATAAACATGCAAACAAAAATGGCTATCTTTAAACTCTTTTCACCTTGAACCTCTATAAATAGAAAGACAACGATCCATTTAGGTCAAAGTAACAAAATGACATTTTCCAAATATTCACATGCGAAAAGTACTTTTTATTCTTGATTTGGATCTATGTTGAATCTGGCAACTTTATAGATTTGCATATTTCATCTGGTCGAATAATTGAGTTAGCAGAGGGCAAACAACTATAATTTACTAAACTATTACTTTACTGTGCAAAAACAAATAACAGATTCTCAGCTCAAACAAATTCTAATTTCCCCCTTGAATTTTTGCCCTAGAAAAAACATCTTCCGCCAACGAGCACACTACTTAATAAGTTTATACCGCAATATTTCCATTAAAATCAGCGCAGAGAATTATTCCGCAGGAGTCTACCTCGGAGTGTGCTGTTCCTTCTGATTTGGCCTTTGTAAGATGCTGGCTCACAATGTTTTTGACGAGTGCCAACATTTCACTTCGGTCGTTCATTTGGGTGACTTGTTCCTGAAAGCTTTGGACCAGAAGTAGCATTTTGCTGTATTCTTCATCCTGGTGACGCCACCTCTCAGATAACTGGGCCATTTGTTTCTCCAGCTCACTCACACGATCTGCATCAAATAACTTCATAGTCACCTAGATTGGTGTTTTTTTTTTAAAAAAATAACAATAAAAAAGGCTTATTTATTTTCACTGCCTCTGGCCATAAATAAACCCACATTAATGAAATCACTTCACCAGAAACTAAAGGGTCACTTGAATGAAGCATTAAAATGAAACAAAAACAGATTAAATAAAGCAACAAATCCCAATTAAATTTAGATAAATTTTTCTGATATAAAAGCAGAGTTATCTACCACCTAAAAGCAGGCAGTGACAGTGTAGTTTTCTTGAAGGTAATTCCAGATTGTGGAAATTCTGTTGTGGAAAAATAGGATCTAAAGCTTTTCTAGTCAAAATCAATGGCCCAATTCAGACCTCTTAGGTTTATTTAGGTACATATTTATTTATCTACACAGTGTTTATACCATCCCATCTCTCAGCATGGAGCAGTTAACAACAGAGCCTTAAAATAGCCATCCATCCATGGGAACTCAATCTCTTTGAATCAAAGTAAAATATCCTTACCCCTGTTTGAAGTTATGATGGGCTCAAAAAAAAAAAAAAACCCTCTAGCAACGCTGCAGTTTCCCTAAACCTCTTCAGACGTTACACCTCTTTGAAAACCAAAGTCGGGGGTCAGATTGGCCTAGCTTACCTCTGGAAACTGATCAGCGTGGCCTGAATGAGGTTCAGGTGTAACTCTCTTTACAGAGTCCTCCCACCTGGGCATTCTGAGTAAGCTTGTCCAGTTCAAAGCTGGTAACAATGAAAGGAAATCTTCGGAACCCCAGCACCATAAACCTGAAGCAAAAATGCAGTTAAGGGGAAACATTCGTGAAGTTTGGGTAAGTCTAAGGCTACCTATATTGCAAGAGTTGTGGGGGCTGATGGAACACAGCCCTAGACCTAAATTGTCCTCACAGGTAAGATATTAGAGTCTTTTTCTCAATACCTGTTTACTCACCAAGCAGTAAAAGTAGGGGGAGAAAGAACAGAAGCAACCTGAACATCTTTGGAAGACATCTGGAAAACAAATTGCAAGAACTGCACTGTAAAATTGTCCATTACTGACATTAATTGTCTCAATATTTTATGTACGGTGGCTTAATAAATAACAGTCAAGTCAGTGGTCCTTCCCAAAACTTCCCAGTGCTGCTCATTGGAGGCGCCTCCAGAAATGAAATTTTATTAAATTTAAATCAAACTTAGTTTTGTAGCGAACGGTCCGTCCCACCCCTCAAAACCCACTGGAGCGCATTCTCATCAGGATTAACTGGAGTTTACGATTAGAAGCAGCGTGTGGGGTCTGCAATGAACCATTTTTTAAAAAAATCCAACGCACGAGAACCTGTGCCTTACAAAACGCTTACAGACCTTGTAAGGAGAAAAACATTCAGCAGAGAAATTAGGGTCACGAGCTGATACCATCCAGTGCCAAGCCACCAGAACGCCCTTGTGGCTGCTTTCCCTAAATGAAGAGGAAAAAGCCTAGATGAGCGAGAAATGCCGAGGATCCTTCAGCGCAGTTGTTTTCAAAATGTTTTTGATCCTCGGGGAAGCTTTTCTTGATCAAGCCCAACGCTGTCCAGGAGGAGCCATGAGGTGCCGCAACCAAATCCGGGCAGGGATGCATCCATAAACGGCTGCGTAGATGGCAAAATGGTGAGAGGCAGGTGTGAGGACATCGCCATGGAAACACTGCCTTGATGTTCTGGGGTTCTAAAAGTGGACTCAGGTATGTAAGTCATAGGCTTTGCATTGTGATGTCATGGACTGTTTCATCGTTCCCCTGCCTGCTTATTTTTTATTAATTTATCTCCTTCCTTTATTTTTACAAATAATTCAAGGTGGCAAATATATACAACGCACCTTCCATCTTTTCCGTACAACAACAACCCTGTGAGGCAAATTGGGCTGAGAGTGTGTGATTGGCCCAAGGTCACCCAGCTAGCTTTCAGGGCTAAGGTGGGACTAGAACTCCCAGTCTCCTGGTAAATGGCCCAAAGTCGTCCAGCTGGCATTCATACCTAAGGTGGGACTTGAACTCAGAGTCTCCTGGTGATTGGTCCAAAGTCACCCAGCTGACTTCTATGCCTAAGGCGGGACTAGGAATCACCATCTCCTTGTGATTGGCCCAAGGTCACTCAGTTTGTTTTCATAGCTAAGGTGGAACTAGAACTCCCGGTTTCTAGTTTCATGACTTAACCACTAGATTAGAATGGCTAAGCATAGACCAAGATGTATTAAGGGCACAGCAATGCCAGCCGGCTCTACAAGGTCTCACTGCCATCCAGGTTCACCCAGGGGTTTCTTTGGAACATGACCAACACATTCTGCAGGCTAATGGCCTACGATGGCGGACAGTTGGATTGATCTTTTCGCTCAAGCTTCCCTGAGATACAGTTTGAAAACAACTGGCTCGGGAGAGGAAGAAAGAAGAGAGGAGGGTTAAAGAAAAGGTTATTAGATGACAGAAGTTTCCAGAGAGAAGGAACATTTTTGTAAGTGACGATATACGTGCAACTGTAAGGAAAAAAACAACACCAATTCATAAGCACGTTTATGCTGTTTTCTGCATTAGTGGCTCAGAACACTCCCGACACAGATATAATAAAGTCATGCAGCACGGAATTTGGTTTTAAACATTAATTTAGTCGTTTTAAATTAGCAGCGCAGGTTGTTGCATTCGCAGTAGAAGCCCGTCTGACAGAAGGTCAAGCTGGAAGAAATCAGATTGCCGAAGCTTTTGCAGAATTTTTTTACTCCCTCTCCAAATTGTTGGCAGTGAGCATTTGCTCCCCGTTTGGGAATACAGGAAGCCCACGGATTGTTATAAGACATTATCTGTTGTTAATTAGGGCGAAGAGAAATGCGTCCCCCTTTTTCGGTATCAAGCAAGCAAGGACAGAAAAGCCAAAAAAAAAAAAAAAAAAAAAGAGCCGCTTAAAACAAGATGCATTTCCTACCCGCTAACGCACATGGAGGGAAATGAGAAAACTGCAGCGGTCTCCATATAGTTTTTGTATGACAGATAATCTTCAACTTACAATCACAGTTTCCGTTGCTAAGTGAGGTAGCGATGAAGTGAGCCGTGCCAGATTTTATGACCTTCCTCCCACCTCCAGGGTTAAGCAACTCACTGCAATTGTTAAGTGAATCGTGTGGTGGTTAAACAAATCCAACTTCTCCCATTGACTTTACTTGTTGGAAGCCAGCTGGGTGCGCCCGCGCGCGTGTGTGTGTGTGTGTTTGTGAGACCAAACTGGGCTGAATTTATGCAGGAAGATCAGCGGGTAGCTCTCCGCAAAAGGGGGTTCTATTCCACCCCTTCTGCCCACCAGAAGGGCATCTTTCTCCCTCTCTCCCTCCACCTTGTCCCAACCAGGTGTGTCCTGACAACACCCAATGGAGAAGGCTTGCTGTCAACATAGGAAATGCACTGTTTGAAGCTGCGCCAAAGCCCGTGAGCTCAAGTTAATCAGCGGTTCACATCTCCCGCAAGACGCCGGGATCAAAAGGAAGGCTATTCATGCGAAAAGCTTGCGTGCGCATCCACCCACACACGCACACAGGAGTAACCTGGGGCCACAACAGCCAGCCAAAGGAGAGAGAAAATCTTCTGGGTCACAAGCCATCCTGCTGTCCTCATTCTTTGCAACATATGGAGTAAGAAGTAACCTGGTACGACACAGATGGGGTGTGAAGGTGGGCCACAGAAAGGGGATTTCAGTCAAAGCCATCCCTCTGCACTTCCACACGCCCAATTAAATCCACGTTCAAACAAAAAAATGACACCCGAGCAGCTGGGCAGAGGAAAATGAGAGCTAACATTATTAACAGCCAATTTGACAGGAACACTCTCTCCTCTTTGTATGAAGTTACACCTTCTGGCTCTTAAAAAATACAAAACAGGTTTTGAGAGACCCCCTCCCCAAAAAGTTCTTGCTTGCTACAAATTCTAAATTCTTCTTAATGGCAAGAAGCCCTATAACCCCACTACCCACCTCCCTAGAATTCAATCTTTAAATGTAAGGATGCAATAATAACCACTTTTTAAAGTATGTACCAAGATAGGCGGCAGCACCCATTGATTTTGCTTGATTTAACAAAAACATCAAAATAACCAAGGTCAGACTTTGATTTCCGTCTAGGATAACTCAGGGATAGAAGATCACCAGCAGCTCCTAAGTATATTTTAATCGGATAGAAGGTAATGTTTGTAGCTGAAAGTGTTGAACCGTGGGGGGGGGGGGGGGCCTCGGTGCTCTCTGAGTTGATGGTTTTCTTGCAGGCGTTTCATTAGGTAACTTTCATCTGTGCACTGATGCTGTTACTTAGTTCAGTAATGAAATGTCTGCAAGAAAACTCTCAAGCTCAGAGTGCACCAAAGACGGCGCACATATTATTGTCCTGTTTCGCTAAAAGCTAAATTCCTCTGTGCTTCCTCTATGCTTTTCGTTGGATTCCCTTAAGCATTACTTTATTTTTAATCCTCTAATGCATTATTTTATTTTTAACCCCTCTGCGGAACCATTGTTTGGCTTTCTTATGGTTGAGCAACATATGTAGACTAAGAATGACCTTGCCTCACCAATAAGGCTGGGGCTGTGTAGGTTTGTGTAAATTTACAGTCAGAGTTGGCAGGCAGCTTCTGGGGAAATGGCACAATTCTCAAGGGAAGCTTCGATCTAATCTATGCAAATTTAGCCATGCAGAGATTCAGATGATGGTGAAAATCCAAAAGTAGCAGAGGGAGGTCCTCCTGACTACAAACTTTATTAAAAGGCACAAGCTTTTCTGAAAGTGAGGCACATCATCAGATGCATGGAGTACGGTAGTGATGAATCCAGGGCTCGGTCCATGGAGATTCTCAAACACCCAGGTCGTGGTTGTCCCAACGATGCTTTTTCCAAAAAAAGCAAATGAACTGGTTCTAATTGAAGAAGGAAACGTAAACAAAACAGAAAACAAAAGAAAACAAAACAAGGAAGTCCAGTTGCCTTTTGGAAAAAGCACCCTTTGGGGTGATCTAGAGCTCTTGCCCCATGCATCTAATGAGCAGCATCTGCAGCTTGTGACTTTTAATGAATTGTATTAGTTGGAAAAAATGCTACTCTTGAGGTATTTGGCTGCTTTAGATTAATGTTGGGGGGGTGGGGAACAGCTTCTGCAACATTTATGAGGGCAAAGAGGCAAAAAAGGAAAGAAAATGATAAAAACCAAGCGGTGCAAATCAACCTGGGTAAGAAAAGATGTGCCACAAGCTTCTTGCTATCCTTTTGGACCGTGAGGATTGCAAGTGCGCTGTTGTGTATGTTTCAAGGTGTATCTTCCCCTTACAGTCATCACCTGCAGGTTGGGGGGGTAAGAGGAATGAATAGAGAGCACATTCATCAATCAACTGTGCAATGCAATATGGCGAGACCAAACTTTCAGTACAGAATATGACTGCGGTAAGGTGGGCGGGCCAATACATTTGACTGATAAATAAATCAATGGAATTTCTTTCCAAACAGTCCTTAAATCTTAATGGGGTGTGTATGTGTCTCTGTGTGTGTGAGACACGCATGGCCAGTTGTCTATTGCTGAGGCAGTGTCACACACTGCATGTGACTGGACAATCGATAACCCCTTCCCAACCCGCCAGTACATGTTGCCAATACAGGAGGTAGCAAAGGGGTGCAAAACAAGTGGAAGTGTTGAATTTGAGTTGCCCATCCAAGTTTGAATTTTTGTGTGTGTTTTGTTCCAGGTTTGAAACAGCTGTGTTGCATTCAAATCTTGTTTTTCGTCTTGAAATGGGGATTAGGAACGTTGAAGGCCTCTACCCAACTGGGGATCACAATGGCACGGAGGACGAGCAAGCAGGAGTCAAAGCCTTTTCCATCCTGTGTAGGCCTATCACAAATTCTGCTTCTGGGTCACTGACAGCCTCTGTGCTTCAGGCTGGCAATCTTGGCTTCGGACGTTCTTTAAAACTAAATCTCACAGATGGCTGCATGTCTATTGAAAAACCCTGCTTTTCCGAGTTGTGCATGAGACGAACCAAGCCAATAATGGAAGCTCCCTGAAAGTACAACGTGCTGAATTGCAACCAGCATGCAAAGTTTTCCCAGCTTCCACAAGACCAATGGGACATGGATGCAACGTCTGGAATTCTAACCAGGGCTTATTTCTGAAAACAATGGGAAGCTCTACTTACACATGGACTCTCCGTTCATACCCAAGTGGCTTTCATCCCTGAGAAAGTCTTTTACATTCATGCTTCCACAGTAATTAGAGTGAGCTGCAACAGAGATCAAGAGAGAAAATTGAGTCTAAATTGTATTGTGTGCTAGAGGAAAAAAAAAAGAGAGAGAAAGAATAGCCTTGAGGTAAACCCAGTATGTTTTTTTTAAAAAGTTTTCCTTTTAATGTTCAGAAGCAAAGAACAAAGTAGCAGGGAAAGCAACATTATCCATCAAAGCGATTTGCCACCCAATACCTGAGAAAGGAGTGTGTTAAATTAGGTCTCACCTGGTCAAAAGTAAGCAACCTAATACTGTATTACGTGATGACTGAAACAAAGAACAGAGATACTTTGTCCCCCCCAAAATAGTTCCTAGAACTCTTAGAAAGCAGGGTGTGGGGGGGGAGTTAAAGAAATTTGAATATCCACTATAGTATAAATAGAGCTTGTGCTTGATAGTCATTGGAATTTTTTTATAAGGGCTTCACGGTTTTGCTATAATAAATCTTGTTCGAGCCTTTATGTTTATTGAAAATATATTCTTGCAGTATTTTGCCTTGTCAGCCAACAGGGTTCTGACAAGGAAAACGGGATGACACAATCCTTTTATTGGAAATGGGGGGGAAATCCTATTAAATGTGAATATTTACATATCTAGATTGTACTTGTATAAGCACCTGCTGGTTGCATGAGGGAGGTGCTTATGGGATAGCTGGATGAAGTGGCCTCGTATAAAAAGTTGTGTTTTTCCCAAGGAGAAGAGTCCATTTTATACAGGGCCCCTTTATGTTAAAAAAGAGAATTTTTTTAATAGGCTCCTAGTTCCTGCAGACAATTGATAGCAAAAAAGGAATTAAATTCATCTTGAAGGAAACAAGTGATTAAGAGGAAGGCAAAGCGAGACTTAAAAGACCCTTTTCAAGCACTTGGCCCAATCAAACAGAATTTGCAAAACGACCATGCTATTTCTTCCGATATTCTTCCCTGCAAAGCAGCAGCTAGTAAAAAAAAAAACTAATTTGAAAATGTTCATGGATATTAAGGACATAATTCTTTGGATTTCTGCCAAATGAGACGTCGTGTTAAGAGAGTGCTATGCTTGTTGCTTCAAGGGTTCCAAGGTATCCCAATCTATGTCCACCGAAAAGACACAAGAATCAAAGCCACACATATATCCCTTCTGGGAATGTGTGCCAAATTTAATAGATGCACGTTTAAAAATGTAAGGGACAAGCAAGTAGCAGGTCGGGTATGGCTAAAGTAAGCATATATATTATAAGCACCCAGTGCAAGACACCAAAGAAAGAAAATCCAGGATTTAAAGGTGAAGAGAACATAGTTGAGGAGTTAAGTGACCAAGTTCCATAAACCAAGATTCCTCTTTTTGTTCCAAGCCATATCATCCATCACTGCAAGAAAGAAATGGAGAGAAGGAGGATCCAACACCACAGTGCTGCATAGTGTTACTTCCCGAGAAAATGAAAGGAGTGCAAAAAAGCAGCCAGCATCAAAAGATACCCTGAAGTTGTAGGTGCATATCTGAAGAGACACTACGGAACCGTTTCCTTTGAGGTGTGCAGGGTGGATGGAGAGAGCTTAAGGAAAGCTTAAAACTGAAAGTACCTGTACAATCATAGCCCAGTTTCAGCAAGACCATCTGAAACAGCTGTACTATGAGATATATGAAAGACGTTGAGGCGTGCTTGGCTGCTCGCAGGACCTTACTGCTGTAGTAAAGGAGACCCCCTATTGAAAAAGCATCGGGATATATGATTATTTTCCTCTCTTTATCTAGTGACGGAGAAGGTGGGAGGGGAAAAAGGAAATGCAGCCAGTGCAGGATGCCAAAACTGACGTGCCAAATATCGTGAGCCTGCAATCCTGTTTGGCAGAGTTCGGTAACAGAAAATGAAGTGGGAAAGGAAGGGGAAACAAACAGGAGGTTAAGGGTTCGTCTGTAGCTCTTCTTTCCTGTGTTAAAATATAATTCTGGAACTGAACAAATTTGAAACTTCTTCTGGATTTGAAAGACTAGCAGAAGTTACCTTGTTGAATTTAAATTGAAGAGTCCTTGGTGCTTTCTGAGCTTGGCTGTTTTCTCACAGACGTTTCATTACCCAAACCAGATCACAACACTAATGATACAAGGGCAAACCCCACTCTCTTCTAGCACTGATGATGTTACCTAACTGGGTAATGAAACGTCCGCAAGGGAACAACCAAGCTCAAGAGAGCACCAACTTCTCATTTCAAGCCTGAGCCAGAAATATTCTCGTTTCTTGAGTTTAAATTCACATGACTTTATCACTCTGCCAATACTTTATTTATGTGCAGCGGCAAGAA
The DNA here is from genome assembly GCF_049901715.1 of Pseudonaja textilis. Taxonomy (NCBI): domain Eukaryota; kingdom Metazoa; phylum Chordata; class Lepidosauria; order Squamata; family Elapidae; genus Pseudonaja; species Pseudonaja textilis. The sequence continues at coordinate 4,280,455 of NC_142003.1, forward strand.
GGAATACTTACTGGATTTGTATTTTTGGCTTCGATCCCTAGAATAAACTCTTGAGGTTGGCATGGAGGATGATGAGTAGGCTGTAAGGGCTTCCTTCCTCTCGGAAAGCATGCTGCAATCGTTGCAGGTGTAGCCATTGCTGAGTTCAGCCTGGTTCTCCATTGTTGCAATATCACCATTGGCCTGGATGGAAGTCATATCCCCACCTGTTGAATTGCAAAAGCACATCTACCAAACCAAATCCGCTGGCGTGGGAAGAAAAGCCATCAAAGTGAAAACAGAGAAGCCGGATTACCTTTGAGGTCTCCATCGTCATCCAGACCTAAGAAGAGACAAATGGTTTGAGTCCAAGGAGGTCAACAAGCTAACAATTTCTGCTATTTCTAAAAACACAAAATGAGAAGCAGAGGTGGAGAATTTCATACTTTGAGGGCAATAGCAGGATGGTTTTAAGATCATGCCAAACGTAGCCATTATGTTATCTAACAAGTTACATTTCCTGATGGAAAAGCAACACAAATCTGTTTATTTTGCAGTGTGACTTCTTGGGAGTCAATCTAAGGAAAAGCACACGTTTTGTTACCTTTTTTTTGCTGTAACAGTGACTCATAATAGCAGACTTGTAGTTAAAATAAACTTTAATCTACACTACTAAAGATAAAATGTATCTCTCTAACCGACATAAGGGAATCCTACACCTAAGCTAGAGGCATATTAAAGCATTTCCTCCCCTGATGATTTAGCAACAATTTCGTAGAGATTCTGCAGACTGGTAATTAACTCCATTCCTGCACTTTTTACACTGGAGGAAGTAGGCACTGGGCTGAACAGGGCAAACCAGCCGGAATGTTTTCAGAGTCATGTAGATGCCCTTTAAAACCATGGCTTGATCCTGGGGAAAAGATGACTTTGTAAAAGATGATTTTGCTTTCGGGAGCTGCAGGCAGAGCTAAGTCTTGTGCGTTCCAAAGCACATTTTCAAGATAATGTACAAGTGATGTTGTCAGCCTTACTAGATAAGATCAGAGAACGTCGGAAAGGTGATAAGCTAATTCTACTTTATTGTAAAATCACATCAACAGAATCTTGCACGTCTGAAAGTCTAATTCTCCCACAGTCTTTTTTGCAGCCCAAGAAATTGGGGAGGGTCAATTTTGAGCCTCTTGCTCCATCTGCCCATTATGCAGCTGTGGGCTACCATCTCTCTTAGCTGACCTTTCCCTAGGAAGCAGTTCTTTGTTCCATCTCCCAAGGTCTTTCACACATGCCATTATAGCTGCGCAGCCTGTTGTGCCAAGAGTCGGTACCTACCCCAGAAATGGTCAACAGCTGTTTGTTCCTGTATTGAAGACTCATCCAGTAAGGTTGAGACATAAGACCCATCACTTGTGCGGCTGCTGAAACTACTGTGGCTGAAAGCAGCAGAGCCCAGCATTTTTCTCCTTGAGGTGGATCTGACCGAACTCGTCTGCTTCATTGTAGTTTTATGCTGCTTGATCATCCTTAATAGAAAAAGAAACAGTGAGATGCAAACAGGCAAAACCCAACAGGTTTAAAATGCAGGAAAATAAAAACATTTGTGAGTACAGGAGAACTGAAAGAAGCAGTAGAACTGTGTAGCACTCCCAATATAGCATCACATAAAAAGGGATTTAGTGTTCGGACAAACGAGCACAATTCAAAGCACGCTGACAACGTCTCCTCGAATGGTGATGAAACGTTTGCAACCAAGATGCCAAACTCGGAGCTCAGATCAACAGCCCAGCACTCCTAATACTATATAGCAAGGGTCTTCAAACTTGGCAACTTTAAGACTTGTGGACTTCAACTCCCAGAATTCCTGAGCTAACATGACTGGAGGAGGAATGCTGAGAGCCCACAAGTCTTAAAGCTGTCAAGTTTGAAGACCTCTGTTGTATAGTGCCGGTGTTGCTATGGATTTTTCAGGAAAAGAAATCACAAATCAGTATTTCCTTCTTGCTCTTAATCTTTTAAGGGTCTTAGGCATGTTAAGTTTCTACTGCTGGAATAATGTGGAAATATAAACCAGGGTTTGGATTCTGCATTTTAGTGTCATACTATGAAGGGAATCTTGGCTCAATCAAACATAGTGGGAACCAATTATGGCCTGCGGTCCAAAAGGCAAATCATGACCATATATACCATCGTCATCCAGGAAGTGAGCATCTCCATAGAAGCCATCAGAGATCCAGGTACTTGTTGAAATAATGCTAGAAAATGTTGGGGCTCCAGTTCTGAGCGTCCTGAATTCTAAACATAGAAGTGAGGCCCACTAAAATCAGGCAAAAGTCACTTCTAAATCGGGAGTGTCCGACCTTGGCAACTTTAAGGCTTGTGGACTTCAATTCCCAGAATTCCCTGGACAGCCCTGTTGTAAATTAAGGAGTATCATCTGAGATTAAGCTCCTCAAAAGTCCCAGGACTTCAATGTGTGTAAACCTTGCCCCACTTTTATGCCCAAACCACAGTGAGATGTTCTAGCACACTTTCCCAGAAATTCGGAGTGCTGCACAGAAACCACAAAACATGCACAGTGCATTACATACATACATAACATTCGGTGGCAGAGGACTGAGGAATTGATAACGTTAAGAATGGTCGGTAGCAAACAAAATGCTTACTGGGGTGACTGATCTGCAAACATCTTTTTCCCAGCATAGGTGCTGCCACTTCCGAAGAGACCATCGTCTTTAGCACCCCCATATCCCGCTGCAGACAAACGTAAGCTGCGCCTTGACATTCTTGGCGAGTCAAACACGGGGTCTAACTTGTGCGCGGTCTCGAACTCGAGAGCGGTCAATGAGTAACTTGAACTGCAAGAAAAGACAGACATGTTTTGCGTTGTCTGTTATGTACGATTGCAACCTGCATCTCACCAGGATCTATATTTGTTGGTTCTTTCGTAACCATGGCAGCTGATATACTACACTACTGTATCCCTGCGTATTACCTTCCAACATAGAACTATAGGTTCATGTATTTATTTAAATTTATTTAATATTAGCTACTGCAATATGGAAGCTGCCGAAAATAATTAGAAGAAACAGGAAGTGGCAAATGTCTATCACTATTCCAAGGAAGTTTTAATTTTAAAATTTTGTGGTTCATCATTCCTGAAGGCTTATTCTGGCCATTACCTTGGTTTACTTTAAACCATGGTTGTCCAGCCTTTTGGCCTGGTTTGTACCATCTTTGGTTTGTGTTTATCAAGGTATTATTTGGTTTGTGTTGAGTGGTGGACCACCCAGACTTGCCGGTGTGAAAATGAATAAACAAGCCACAAGCAAACAAATAAATAAAGCCCTTGTGATTTTTAGCGAGGATGTTAAGAATTGTATTGTTACAAACAATATACTATTATTCATCAAATTGAGAGAGCATCCTTCTTATCCACACAGTGACTCCCTGGTGGTGTACAGTTAAAAACTGAAAAGTCATCAAAAAAGCTTCCAGCTTATCTTTAAGGCAACCAAGAGAGAGAGAGGTTCGTAAGACCTCAAATTTAGCTTTCAGATGATTCATAAAGCACGGATTGCCATTTTTATTTTTAATGGTTACAAATAGTTCCCAAATGGTATGATTTTTAATCTGTAACGCCTTGATTTATGCAACTGCTCTGCAGGGACAGTTAATTGTTTTATTTTCCATTTGGTTTTATATAATGTCCACTCTCTGGTTGTTTGTGCATGCCTTCCTCCTTGCGCGTACAACTCAAACAATGTTATTTGGGTGTGGTCGCAAAATTCTTGATTTATGGTGACTAATAAAAGTCTTTCTTAATCATAGCTTCTGCTTCTATACAATCTACTGTAAAAATATACACATCCCCAATTACTTTCCTTCGATTCTACGGAAAGCACACGGACGGTGCTTTGCGATCAACTTTGGGAGTTTCATGCCTGGGTTTGAAAGGTACCACAGAAGCCACAAGACACAGAACAACACAAGAATCCTTATAGTTCAGCTTTCTCACCTGAGGGCATAAGTATAGCCAGTGTTCTCTGGCAGGCACTGGGGAGGGTTATACATGTGAAGCCGTGAGAAATCCATGGTTGCTATTTCAAATCATGCTGCAAAAAGGGCGAAAACCCAATGCTATAACAGTTCAAAAGAGACAAAGAGAAAAAAGAAAAGCTCTTGATTCCTCCAGCCTTGTTTGTGTTTGGGGAAGGTGAAAGGGGGGAAAAATGCACGCATGCACACATGACACTATCTGAAAGAGCGTGCCTGTTTTATATGCAACTGCCAATGTTAGATATTCCTTATCAACACTCACAGGAATCTCAACATTCTTTTCCTTTCTTATTTCTTCTTCTCCCTTTCTTCCTTTTTCACTTCTCCTTCCTTCCTTCTCTCCTTCCTTCCTCTTTCTTTCTTATCTTCTTTCTTTCTTTCCTCCCTCCTAATGTTGTCTCTTTTCTATCCACTCTATTATAGAATAATAACAAGCCATGCTACAATCCTGGCTATATTTTGCATTTATAATCACTAGACGGTGGTGCTCTGAAATTCCCCAATTTGGCACTCCTTGCTAAAGAAGATATTATTTTCTAAATATTTATCCAAGCATAACATTACTGAGATTTTATTTTCCACATCAAGAAACTGTACCAATCAAGAGAGCTGTGTCAAAAGAAAGGGATGGTGTATTTTTTGAAAGGCCAAATTGTTTACAACTTTTGCTTAGCGCCCGAAGAATAAACAGACAAGGCGCTGGCTCAGCTTTCAGTTTTAAAGAGACAGTCCCACCTTGCCAGATCCACATTTTTTTTCACTCGTGCTCTGGAAAAGCATGGAAGATCTCACCAGAGAAAGACCAAAACACTGCCAAACCTGTATTTTAGAAATTTGTTTCAGCTTAGGATTTCAATGGCCTGAACTCTGGAAGCTACCTTTCAAGATGAGAACTAGTTCATGAAGTATTTTCTGTTTGATTGGCGCCCGTGAAAACTCTTCAAGGCAGTGTCACGCCCTGGATGTAATTGAACAGCCTTTTATGGCTTCAGACTTGATGTAACACTGAATATCAGATCTCATTTATCGATTACTGCACAACTATCAAATATCATCTGAGGTGCAGCTTGAAAACCTAGGGCAAAATGTTAAGCCAAACCACTGACTTTTAAAGCTTTGACTAGCAAAATCTGCAAACAACTAAAGCAGCCCACTCCCAAAATGTTTTTTTTTTTTTTAAGTTGTGCATTTGCTGTGGGAAATTGGCTCCTCTTAGTCCTTGGGAGAAAAAGATATCTTCAACGTTTGTAGAGCGGGGGAAAACTGTTTTAAATGCTACCAGGAATACAACTGAATTGTGTTTTTCTGCTCCTTAGGGTTTGTTTTATGTATATATGCTGCTATTTTAATTGTTTACGCCATAGGAAATGGCACTGGTCATCGGAGGAGAGTACAGATCCCAGTTGGGAATTCTCATTGTGTGAATTAAAACAACAACAAACTTTGGAAGAAAATGGGAGAGAATAGAGCTACACATTCCAAAGGATTAAAACAAACTGTACCTCAGTTAAAGTGTAAAGCATTAGGAAACAAATACAAATATATTAAATGTTATGATGGAAACATGCTGACACTTTGAGGGACAGTTTTATCTTCCATAAATTTCTCAGGCATCCTTTAAAAAGAAAAGGAAAGGTTGATTTAATTTTGAGCTGTAAGAATGCAGCTCCTGAGTCTTTCTGCATTTTAGTCCTGAGTAGTAGTTTGAGTAAGGGGTTCTTAAAAGTGTGGGTCATGGCTTTGAAAGGAGTGGTGGGCATTTTACAAAGGCCTCACAAGATTTTTGTTAAAGCTGATCAAATTTGCCCAGGCAAATGGGGAATGCTATCAGAATTTGCTCCCAAAATTAGTTTCAAGAGAAGGATAAATTTACAAATCTAGCCAGCTAGCCATTTAGTTTTGGCTAATGCCAAAATCACCCATCCACCACATCAGTTTTCTTAACTTTTAGTCATTGAGCAGTTATGCAAAGTTGCTGATCATTTTAGGTGGTTGCGGTATCACAAAGTTTGAAGTCCCTTGGCTTTGATTTGGGCTTAGCATCAAACTTAGATTTGGGGCTTGGCGGTGTGACGGTAACTCATTATGGTTATATCCAGTGAATAATTGTGAAATAAATGGAATGTGTAATGTGTAAATGGACTCAATAAAGACAAATGCAAATGAGGTTACACGCAAAGAGAAAAATAAAAGCTGCACAGGACAGTTGAGTACTTAAAAGGGAGAACTACCATTGTGCAAATAATTAAAGTCCCAAGAGTAGAGTAACACCCCTGACCTCCTGTTCTGCACTGGAACCAGGGGAAAAATTATCGTAAGGGGAGCATACACACCTAGTCTAAAGAAAATGGCATTGAAGCGAGAGGCCAATTTTCATCTTCAATTTGAAAGCAAAACTAGATATTTGGAGAATCTGAAAAGTCTCCATGATGCTTTCACCAGCATGCCAAGCAGGCTGCAAAACCCATGATTAAGAAAACAACATCACTCCCCGTTGTTCTAATTTGGTCTCAGAAACGGAGGTGTTCATTGGAGAACAATTCAATTTTTGTTTCAGGCATCACAGTGGGGAAAAAGATCCATCCTTGCCATCTGTCCTAAAACTGGTGAAACAGTACAGCTTAATAGCATCTTTCAAACTCTGCTTCGGTTACAATCCAGGTTCATTATCTTCCACCCAACCACAATTTTAACAAGGGGAAAATGCAGCTTTCCAAATGCGATGGGAGTGGAACAAAACGCCTTTCAGGAGGCTGTGAGTTCGATCCTAGGTTGAGGCAGGTATTTTTCTCTCTGGGCACAATGAGAATATATCTGCTGCACAAAACTCCACATTGGCGACTGGAAGGGCATCTGGCCATTAAAACACTCTGCTAGCTCCATTCAGTTGCCTAGACTCCACCCCGCAAGGGATTATGGGGTCGTTAAAACAGGATAATGATGATGTGAATCTGTCCAAAGGACAAAGCTCAAATCACTTCCAAAACTAGGGGCAGATTTTGGTGCTCAAACAACAAGCCAAACGTGGCTTAAATTTTGTTTCAAATTTATCAGGTCAGCAACTTGGAGAACCTGTTTCTAAATGTACACTGGTCAAGAATTCTACAGTAAAATTATAATAACTTGCATGGCTGTAATATGAAAATATTACACCTTACCCTAAGCTGGATCTTCTCTATCTTCAGAGAAATAAACTTCCTAGAAGTTTTGGAGGACCCAGTAAGTCATACTAGATAGGGAAGACTGGAAGACAGAGTCCCAAGAGATTTGGAGGTGGCCAGGTTGGGAAAGGCTGTTCCTAAGCAAATATATAAATCTTCTAATACTTCAGCTACAAGAATGATTTCAGCATCATTTCTAGAAAGTGATATAAAACACTTTCCCGCCCAACTGGATTATTTCTTTCAGGTTCTTCAAAACTCAAGAAGTTTTGGAGGAAGCAGGCCATTGTTTTGATATGCATAAAGCAATGATCTTGCAAAACAGCAAATCTACAATTAGCAAAATTATGTTTTTAAAGAACTAAAGCAGTTTAAGATGCACCACACAGACATAATAAGAGACGCTTCCTGCAATCAGGCCTCGAACAGTTCTCCAAATTAACGCAGCAATTGGAAACAACTTCCATATCTGCTGGGTACACCAGCTTAAGTTCTGCCTGGACCTGTGTTACCACTGTTACTACCAAAGTTGCTCTGAGTTGAATAGTTTTGAAGTCATTATCACTTCTGGTTTCAAATCAAACTAAAGGACCAACAGTAACTGGTTTCTTCGAAGAGGCCTTCAAAACCACAGGGATGAAGGGAAGTCACGGGGAATGGGTTCTGAAAAGAAGGCCAATATTACTGACTTTCACAAGGCTGGAAAGCAACATCCTCCACAAGTGAGCCAGGAATATTAGAAACAATGGTAATATCTGGTTTTTTGCAATGGTTCCCTGGAGCCTAAACATAGCTGTGAGACACGGTTACTTAGCAAACAAAATGGCATCAACAGATCTAATTTGGACTTGGATGCTCGACAGCTGCTCCCTTCTTCTTGGAAGCCCACATATGAAATATTAGGCTATGAAGGAATGTTTTTTTAAATTGGCAGAAGCACAAACTGTAGATAGGGACTGAGCTCGTAGCTATTATTTGCATGCAAGCTGTTTAACTATTAAAACTGTTTTCTTACTGTAAGAAATTGGGAAGCTGCCAGGAATCCAAAACAAAAATATATTTCATTCTTTTTTTCAATCTGGCAGTTGAACTGTGTATACAGAGGAGTTACTGGCAGTCCCCATCAGCTGAAGCTTTCACCTTTTGTGGTAAGTATTGACTTCCATTGGAGCAGTGGTTGAGTTACGGAAGACAGAGATCTTACATGTGGGAAGTTATGGAAGAAAGGGGGACTACGTGAACAATCATACTACTACATAGACTATCCCAAGTTGACTCGCCAACTTGGGATAGTCAAGGAGAACATCCCCTCAGCTAGCAACATTATGATGTTAAGACTACAGAATCTTTTTTTTTTTAAAGAATATAAATGTGCTGTCATGGAAGTCTTTCTGAAGATGTTGACATAAATATGAGAAGCCTGGATTTTAGGTCATATTCCCCAAACTGACATCAACTCAATTTGCTGGATTACAGTTTCTTTCATCTCTGGCTGTTGTGGTCTTCCCCCGTGAGACTCAATTCATCCTGGTTACAAATAAATTGATTGGTCCAGATTACAACCACGTCATGTGGAAAACAAAGGATCTCTCAAAATTTGCACGGATTGCGCTGATTAATTGTTCTCACACTTAGGAAATTCCTTCCCTAGTTCTAGGTTGGACCTCTTTTTGATAATATGTTACTTCTTGTCCTTGCCCTCAGGTGCTTTGGACAATAGGTTGTCCCCCTCTTTGTCACAGGCCATCAGGTTCAAGCAATTCATTTGCTCAAATCTTCAAGGGAGAACTGCCCCAAGGGCCAGCATTTGACAGAGCTCACTTTGTCCGGCAAAGAATTTCTATTTCTTTTCCGTATCACCATAATAGGCAAATAATGCAGTAGGTCAGCTTTGGGGACTAAATGAGGCTTTCCAAACCCAGAATGGTTGGTTCACACATGGCAGTAGGCCCAACAAGCCATTTTTTTTTAAAAAAAAAAAAAAAGAGGGGAAGCTTTATGTGATAAGTTTTTCTACTCCCAGTTTTACTCTCTAGGTCTGGGTTATTGGGAAAAAAGTAATCAAAAGCACAAGCGGAATATGTAAAATATAACCAAGTGGTACAAAACTATCAACAAAACTTATGTGCTTCATTTCAGAGCCGTTATAAATCTGTTAAGTTCAGAACCATGGACATCCTTTTCCGTCCGTGTTTCACTGCAGGGGCTGGGGTAAAACACGTGAAAACGACACAGCTGTATGCATAATCACAATGCTGAACTAAGAAACAAATTCCACTTTCCTTGCACTGCACAGCTAACATCTGTTTTATGGGAATACCTAATACTGCACATCAGGGTGTCTCAGAAAATTGAAAATAACTTAATTATTGTGGCTCTGCTTGCTGCAATAATACAGAATGTAAGACTAAGCAGTAAAGCTTGATTCCATTTGGAAAGTGGAGGAAATATTATTACTGCAATGATCAAAGCGCACCACCGGTTTTAAAATGTATTCTTGAAAAAAAATGTGGGTGTTTTCAAAGTGTGGTACGTCAAGCATGCATCCCAAGGCAATCCTCAAGTTCAACCAAATTATACAGCACATTAAAACAGAATTAATCCAAACAGTAACAAGCAGCCTGCAATTTTGAACCTGGCTGCTATTTTAAGGATATACTTGACAACCTAATTAATTTCTGAATTCTATTTATTTATTCAATACATTTATTTAGCCTGAATAACTCACTTCCCCAGGCAGATGCCTCAATAGTTCTTAACAAGACAAGGAATATCTAACATTTTGCAGCTGTTTCACACATTGTTGTGTGAAATGCTATTAATTTACAACAGGCTGAACAACAAGAGCTTAATGCAAAGCAGAACAATCAATTGAAAGCATGAACACAACCATCCAAAATAAAAAATAAATCACATGTGAATGGACTCAAATCTAGCACACAGCAAGCTTGATCTGCATTATTCCCTGGACTTGACTACCCAATGACAAAACACCTTCCGACACATAAGATGCCTTTTAAAAAAAATATTCCAAACTTAAGAGTTGCAATTCTGCTCATAATGCTAGCAACAGAACCTGGCTCTTATAAACAACTCGTAGTATCGGATGCACACGTTAGATAAATCCTGTCTGAGATAGGATTCTCGCAAGCCAGTGTGATTGACACAATTGTCAATTGTTTTATGCATCAAAGCAGGTTCCCGATTGGTTAAAAACAAAAGGGCAACCTGCTCACCAAGCCTGGCTAACCTGAGCAAGCAAATTAGATCCTTGCTTTGACAGGGCTAAAAAGAAGTTGCTGGAGGAGAGATCAGTTCTGCCCAGCCAGCAGTAAACTGCAGCGGGCATCCACAGTTCAAACCTGAAACTTTTCCAAATCCAGCATGGTTCCACCCTGGCAGAAGGCACCGGGGATGCCTCAGTGTGGCATTTTTTTCCTAAAGCAGAATTTGCCACAGCCGGATCATTGAGAAGAAGTTTTGAGAGTTGACAGCAGGCTCAGACTCCTGTATTCCACCCTGCAGAATCCCAAAATGGCTTCCCAGCTTCAACAAAGCCTGAAGGATCAAATCTAATTTAATCCAGCCTCTTGAACTCCTCCCTGTCAGTCACAGCCAGGCTTCAAATTGATTGGCCTGAGTGAGGTGGGCCAGCCTACTGCACTTAACTCTTTCATTCCCTTCCAGCAACGCAAAGTCTAGAAATTGTTTGCTAAGGCTGTACTTATAGCTACAGAGGTTTCCATAGGGCTTTAATTTGGTTTTTAAAAAAATAATAATGATGATGATGATGATAATAATAATAATAATACAATAATAATGGGTTAAACCTGTATGCCGCCTGACTCTCAACCACTCTGGGCAGCTCACAACCAGCAAATAAATTGCAATAAAATTGAAAAATTAATAAAATCAATTGATGTGGAAAACTCCTAAAAAGATGAAGAACGTACTGCCACAGATCCTATCAACCCTTCTTGCATTTGTTATTGATTTAGTCCTGTTGCAAAATCCAGTGATTGCAATGTTTTGGAAAAGAGGGGAAAAATTAGCAGGGCAAAAGGATTATATCAGAACCGTTGCTGTTTTTGATAAAACATGTGATTTTTCCCATTTTGGGAGTCCTATGAAATACAATTCCATTACACCTTCTATGACAGAGTCACTTTGAAAGGATCCCCTTGTTAAAATACAGAGTCAAATGCTGATATGAGGAAAGGGTTTATCTAAATAATCTCCAGACATTGTCATCCATGCAAATCACCAAAAATTCTCCATTTTAATCCATGTAAATTGCCATTTTAATGTTAGGAACACTTTCTGCCCACCATACATTTTGGAACTATTCATTTTTCTAACTCTTTTCCTAGTTGCACAAACAGGAGCTGGTGTTAGACAAAATGCTACAGCTAAATTTTAATATTTAAATATGGATAGGGCCATCGTGCTTCACACAACGAAGCTCCTGAACTCAGCCAAGGTGTGGTGCTTCATTCCAAAGCCACCTTGTGGTTTGTACAGACTACTCTATATCTTGTTGTGGTAATGAAAAAAACAGTTTTCCGGAGCACACCTCTCACTTCTGCCACCTGTTGCTCACCTGGTGAAGTTTTTCACCTAGTCCCAAAGAAGCTCCGCTTTGCGACTCTCTTGCTTTTCCTGACTCCTAAAAGGATTCTGAAAACCTTTTAGAAAAATCAGCTATTAATACGGCAGAAATCGCCATGTGTCGCCTGGCACAGATGCCCCATCTTGGCAAACTGCCTTTTATTCACTGAATTATGCCAGCAGCGACCAGCAAGATGCCAAGCCAAGGTTGTTGCATCAATGCTATCAGAGGCCTCGTTTCATTTGAAAATCCCCAAGTACAGATAAACAGAATGCTGTTTTTGTTTACCAGCTGTCTGCCCCCAGCCTGCTCTGGAGCAAAGACATGGAGACGCGGAGGTACAGATAAGCGTTGGTGGTTTTTTTAGTGGTGTGGGCATTTATCTGCCAAGGAAACAGGAGGCACCAGCTGTTGCTATTCAGATCAAAACACTAGTAAAATTGTGTGAGCCTGGAACAACTTTGCAAGACTAACAATCCCCCACATTCTCATGTGAGGGGGAGCAAAGGATAAAATAACTTTCCTGGTTTGTTTATCAAATTTAGACCCTGCCCATCTCATTATCCAAGTGAATCTTGGTGGTTTATTGATACAAATGCTAAAACCATAGTTGTGGGGGGGGGAATAGAATGTAAAACAGATTTAAAACACAGCCAAGGATAAAACAAGAGCAGAGTTAACAAAAAGTTACAACGTTATAGACCCTTTTCAAGAGTTTTGTTTCTTTGTTACACCGCAAGGAAAAATTAATATAAACTGCATAGCTACGAAGGATTATTCAATTATTTTTCTTAGAAAACTTCCTTTTGACTGACTTGATAAAATCTCCTATTTCTTATCTTTCATATCATGTTCTATTAGTAAAACAAAGATGCTCCTTAACAAAAATAAAGTGAGGGTGCTCCATTTCAGCTTGGGTATTTGTCAGAGGTTATTCCGCTGCAAGACTTTGGGGTGAATAATAGAAAACCAATTTTTCTACCCATCACTGGCTGTTATATGCTTGCTTGAATAACTAAATCTGACACCACTTTTGGAAAAGATACACATTCTGCCTTCAGGCTATGTTTCCAACAGTTTTTATTAGAGTTATTAAACCAAGCACATGAATTCTTAACAATATACTAAATTTTGGGGGGCTTAAAGTACTGGGTACAGCTGGACTGTTTAAGCAGTTTCCAAACTAATATATTTTGCAAATTTTGTGGGTTGATAACCAGTTTAAGTGTGCTGGTTGTTAAGTGCAAACTGTGACTTTAAAAAAAAACATGAATTGAGAGAAAAGTTTGTTTAGGATATCTATAGTTTGTTTGAAAATAGTTTATAAAACTAAAAAGAACAGAGGTAAATGTAGGCATGTGTCCTTTTTCAGTAACACAAGATATAAAAGATAAATAATGAGCCAACAGGCAAAACCAGAACCATCATTGTTACAAATCTTAAATAAATGAAAAGAAATGAAAAGTTGAAACTTTAAAAATATGTATCAAGCGGGAAAAACAGGATTAAGGGAAAAAATAAACATGTTAACATATAGTATGTACATTACTGAGATGCATTAAATTTGTTAACATTGTTAGTCCAAAAAAACCCCATATATTACAAAAGAGAGCAAGAAAAGAGAAATGGAGGAGGACTAAACAGCACTGAAATAACTTCATTGTTGTTTAAACGTAGAACTCCCACAAACCTTTCAGTAATCCATAGGTTAAAAATAAATTAAACAAAAGTGAAACATATCAGCATGAAAGCCTACAGACAAGGCATCATAAATCAATAGTAATCGATTATAACATGGTCAACAGAAGAAAATGGATGTATGCATTACAAAGAGCAAAAGGGAGAAGTAGGCCACAGGAGGTAGCAAACATATATTAAGAAAGAAAATGAATTATTCTTGCTTCCGTCACAAATTACCTTGAAACCCTCAATATTTGGCAGTGCAGTTCTTTTAATGGATAATCAGATAGCAAATTCTGACCCAAGCTGGAAGAGGGATTATGTTGTAAATTGCCTATTACCAGAGTCCTCTGGTAATAGGTTACCTATAATGCATAATTAATTAAGCTAAATGGCAAGCAAAAAAAAAAGAGATGGCAAATAAAGAGAGAATATACACTTTCATTTATGCCTCTAAAGGTAAGTAATGTGTATGTGTATAGGAATATAGATGAACACATGAAGTGCATTGGTGAGTGTTTCTGAGTCATACTTTGCTTGGAAATATTTGTCAGAAGTTTGCCACTCCACTTCCTAGGGCTGACTCATGTGTGTGTGTGTGTGTGTGTGTGTGTGTACAGATAGTCCTCAAATTACAACCACAACTGAGGCCAAAATTTCTGTTTCTAAGTGAAACATTTGTTAAGTGAGTTTTGCCCCATTTTACAACCTCACTTGCCACAGTTGTTAAATGAATCATTGCCGTTACTGAATTAGCAACACGCTCGCTCAGTGAATCTGGCTTCCCCATTGACTTTGCTTGTTGGAAGTCGCAAAAGCTGATCATATGACCCTGGGAGGCTGCAACTGTCGTAAATGTGAGTTAGTTGTCAAACATATGAATATAAATCATGTGACCAAGGAGCTGTTGCCGTGGTCGTTAAGTGTGAAAAACAATCCTAAATTACTTTTTCAGTGCAATTGTAACTTTGGAAGGCCACTAAATGAACTGTTGTTGAGGACTACCTGGTCTATGTATATATAAAAGGTGCGTATGTGGTGTGTGTGTGTCTGCATATATACCTTCCGACGACCAAAGTCAATGGGAAAGTCAGATTCACTTAACAACCATGTTACTAACTTGTCCACTGCACTGATTCACTTAACAACTATGGCAAGAAAAGCCATCAAATGGGACAGAACTCACTTCACCAATGTCTTGTTTAACAATAGAATCTTTAGGCTCCATTGTGGTCCTAAGTTGGACTCCCTGTGTGTTTGTGTGTGTGTATACACACACACATGCGCATATGCATACACACACATATATATGCATATGCATATGCACATACATACACATATATATGTACACACACACACATATAGAAATGGTGTAGGGTCTCCTGTTGGGCAGGAGGGTTGGACTAGATGACCTACCCTTCCAACTCTGATTGCTATTATTTATATATATGTATGTATGTTTGTGTGTGTGTGTGTGTGTGTACATATATATATATATATATATATACATACATACATACATATACATACACACACACACATTTTTCAGCTGTATTACGCATACCTCTTTAGGTAATAGGACAGGTATCAAATATCCACACCTGCACACGCCCCTCTCGCTCACCTGCAGGTATTATTTACTCTCTCTCTCCGTGAGGGAGGGGGGTCTCCTCCTTCCCCCTCCGCCCCCAGTCAGGATCGGGACCCTCCTCTGAGGGAGAGGGGGACTAAACCCACTTTATACGCCCCCTCCCCACCCCCGCCCGCCCGCCCCCTCCCCGCCTCAGCCTTCGCAGCTGCTCCGCCTTCTTCATGGCGGGGAACCGGTGGCCGCGCCCCCCCCCACCCCCCTCCTCTCTTCGCGCGGCCACGGCCGACCGAGGCAACAAGTGAACCGGGAGAGAGCGGGAGCGCGCAAGCCCCTCCCCACGTTACCTGACGGGCCGGCCGTGCGCGTCCCCGCGCCTTTCGAAGCGCCGCCGCGCTCTCCTGAGGGGAGGGGAGGGGAAGAAAAACGTCGGCGCGTGCGCGCACGCTCCCCGGTGCGGCCGTTGGGTTTCGAAAGTGGCTCGCGCTGCGAGGGGAGGGCCACGCCCACCGGCCTCGGCCACGCCCACCCCGCTTGGCGAAGCGAGCGGCTGCCGGGGGATGTTGGCGCTGGGGATGATGGGCGTGGTAGTCCGCGAAGGAGGCGGGATACGCCCTTCTGGGGCTGTAGCCACAGCTGGGGTTGGTGTCACAAGCCAGGATCATCCTGTGAAGGCTACCGGGATCCCAGGGCAGCTTAGCACCACCTATCCTGGTTAGCGAGAAGCCACGATGCTCTGCATAACCTGGACCCTTCCACTGTCTTCACAAAGCCGAATAGGTGCGATCTTGGTTTGTACTCTGTGCGAAGCGGTAGTTTGGCTGAGTTTGGGCAAGGATCCTATCCATCAGCCAGTGTTTCTCAACTTGAGCATGGACTTCAACTCCCAGAATTCCCCAGCTGGGGAACCAGTGGCTGCCCTCAGAATTCCCAGCTGAGGAATTCTGGGAGTTGAAGTCCATGCTCCTTCCGGTTGCTCAGGTTGAGAAACACTACTGATGGGATAGGATCTTCTCCCAAACTCAGCCAAATGATGGCTTTGCACAGAGTACAAACCAAGATTCCCCAGCTGGGGATTTCTGGGAGTTGAAGTCCATGCATCTTTTGGTCGCTCCGATGGGCAAACATCACCTTAAGTCCAGTCCTCTTCCATTTGCTCAGGGTGAACAAACGTCACCTTAAGCCATGATTTATGACTCACAGTGGCTGCTCTACATTTTACACCAGCACCATCCCATGATTTGGTTCAATTCACTTATAACTCCATACTTCACTTAACTGCAGTGATTCATTGAACTGTGGCCAAAAAACCGTCATAAAATCAGGTGTGAGTCACTTAACCTCACTTAGTGAAGGGAATTTGGGTCCCAATTGTCATAAGTTGAGGACTACCTGTATCGTTGTGCCAACTTCCTCCTAGGAGGTGTTAGCACAGGCCATTTTAACTAAGGAATAACTCTTTCTGATTAACGGATTCAAATAAAAAACAGCATTTAGCTTACAGATAGTTTGAATTCTCACAAAGGGCGAGTTCGAAGCCTGTGGGTTTTTTTTTTCTCTTTAAACAAACAGCAGAGAGATGTCAGCCTTTTGAGATTTACCAGAATTTTGCTGTGCTCAATTTTGAAAGAAACACAAGTTATAACCTCTCCAGATACCAGTACCTCTATTTATCATCCTTTGGCAGTTCAGGTGATTCTGTCACTGGGAATTTCTTCTGGAGATTGCAGGTACTGATAATGTAAGGGCCTGACTTTCTATTTTTGTTTTTCCACTGAAAAATCTTGGTTTTTTTTTTTTTACAAGAAAATTCAGCCTATTTTATCATCATCTGGGTTTGCATTTATGCACGGTTTAAAATCTTTGCAAAATGCAAAGCAAGAAAAATAGGTCCATGCTGGAAAAGGGAAACAAGTAAAGGAATTTTCTAAAACACATAGCAACACCTCAGGGCCTGAATACATAAGAATTTATTGGTGGTTTAAATGCTTAGAAATCTCTTGCATTTAAAAATATTGCTACCTTCTGAATGTCTAGCTTGAAATGCAGAAGCCAAAATCTCTCCCCTCCATCTCTGAGACACAGTTTATGCAGATGCACTTATTTTATCACAAAATGTAAAGCTGTATTAAGAAACCAAATGGCAACGTTCAAAATATCGTAAAAACAAAGCGAGAATTAAAATCAAGAGCAATTAGTGAAAGCATAACCAATGAACACCGAAACTCATAAAGACTCTGAAAAAAGAGTATCTTCATTAATAATCCATTTGAAACTTCTTATCAAAACCTGTTCTCGAATTATGTTTATATACAACACTGCTCTTATTTCATCATAAATCAAAGTACTACAAAAACATACTGAGTTTGGTGTTTAGATTTGATACACGCCATGAATTTTAAGACAAAGATAAATTCCTTGCCTTTTGCTCCTGTGGCTATCTAGTATCACATATAAAAATGAATTCAATCTACTGTTAATTTAATAAAAACTATCCATTTTAACAATGTTTGCAGAATAAAAGAGCTTTCACTCTGTTCGATGTGGGTCATTCAAGCTACATATCAGCTTGACCAGCACATTGCCATTTTGTTATTTAAACTTAACCGCAAAAACGTTAGTTTTAGGATTGGCAGCAATAAATATTATTGAAGGGTTTTGGGTTTTTTTTTGCAGTGTTCACATATGCAAGGAGGATATGAATTTTAGCCTCTTCCAGCTTAAAATGTCTCTCTTTATTGAAGTGCCTGTTTTCTGGGGAACAGATGGAAAGATTTCCATTTTTAATTAATTAAGGCATTATTAATCAAGGCACACTGAGGCATTTAGGACTCAGAATAGCTCCATCCTGTTGATTCAAGGTGCAGAAGTAGCTGGTCACAGTAGATTGGAGTGCGATGTTTGTGTACGACTCCTTCAATTTCCTTCGCCAAGAGGTCTGGATAGAGAACGCCCCCTTCTTTCAAAGTATCTACAAAACAGAAGTTGCTGGAGTTATGAAAATGGCTCAGGGTTCAGGGCATACAATTTCTCAAAAACAATTTCGGAACACCAATGAGCCGTAATTATCAATTATAACTTGGTCCTCAACACCAGTAAGACCAAGGAGCTTATAGTGGACTATAGAAGGAACAGATCAGACATCCAGCCCTTGCTTATCAATGGAGACCGAGGGGAGCAAGTGGCCAGTTTTAAGTTTTTGGGTGTTACCCTAAAAGAGGACCTGACCTGGGGTGCTCACATTGCAGTCCTGGTCGAAAGGGCCCAGTAGAGATTATACTACCTTAGACTTCTCAGGAAACAACAACGGAA
Organism: Pseudonaja textilis; assembly: GCF_049901715.1. Taxonomy (NCBI): domain Eukaryota; kingdom Metazoa; phylum Chordata; class Lepidosauria; order Squamata; family Elapidae; genus Pseudonaja; species Pseudonaja textilis. The sequence goes on from NC_142003.1 coordinate 4,298,840, forward strand.
TGAAAAACTGCTGGTGACCTTCTACCGCTGCACCATAGAGAGTATCTTAACTTACTGCACCTCTGTCTGGTTTGCCAATTGCACAGGGACAGATAGGACAGCACTCCAGAGGGTTAACTGTCATTGCCCAGAGGATCATTGGCTGCCTTCTCCCCTCTTTGGAAGAGCTTTAAAGCTCCCGCTGCCTTAAGAAAGTTCAAAACATTCTCAAAGATCCATCTCATCCTGGGTACCCCTTTTTTTGAACTATTACCACCTGGCAGACAGTACAGAATAATAATAAAAACAAGGACAAATAGGCTGAAAAACAGCTTCTATCCCAGGGCAGTAGCTCTGTTGAATTCTACCGTATAGTGCAATATGAATGCGGTGTCAGGGGTTTTCAATTCAATGTGTGGTGTGTGAAGGATGTGTGTTTGTGTTTATTTTCATGGTCACGATGTGTACTGAAGATGGTGTTTGATTTCACTGTACAAGGTGCAATGACAATAAAGTAAACTAAACTATTTCCTGAGAGCGTGCCACTAGGAAGTTGGAAGCAATTATCAAGCAACGTCAAAGTAGTTAGCGAAATTTTATTTTTTTAAAATCTCAGGGAAATCAGAGCTTACTGAACGGCATAATTACCTAAAACAGCCAATTGGATATTTTGGTCAGGGTCATCCAGGTGAACTAACAACTCTTGGTAGAGGACCTTGATGTTGGTTTTCAGAAGGGCTTTTGTCTCCGGGTCATTTATACATCTGAACCAACTGGTTAAGGCATCAGCAGCTGCCAAACGGACATCGTGCGAGACGTCATCCAAGCGCTTCAAGATTTCTGAAGAAAGAAACTGTGGGGTCATTTCCCGGACTTCGTGAATATGACAGTTTACCTCAGCTTTAATTCTTTCGTTTTCTAAAACTGCCTAACTTTAAAAAAACACAGAAAAAAGGTTATGCCAATGACCATCATTCTTAGTTTAAAAGGTTTGACAGAATGATTTTCTGTTACATGATACATTTTCATGTATGAATTAGTCACTGTTTTTTTCTCATACGTTGCTTTATATGTAGGAAATTAAACCAAGACACTCTTGAGTTACCACATGCTACTGTGAATATTGCAAGAAAAATTATTTGATATGTTTGGCTATGATAACAATGTTGTCTCCATTTAGTCCTTCCTATATTTTGTTGTTACTTCGTCCACAATTTAGCAGACCAGAAAAAGAAAAAAAAAAAAGAACGGGGGAGAGGAGGAATGTATCTAGAAACTGGACTGTAAATCTGCGTGTTCAAAGCTGTCAAGTTTGAAAAAACACTCTTCCTAAACAGCCAGGTTCTCATTCTAGGGGAAGTTAAAAAGACTGAGCCACCCCTGCCGTTTATCCCTCTAAAATACCTGGATAAATTTTGCTGAGTTCGGGCTGCTTTCTGCAGTTGTCTAAAAAAGTCCTGATAATTTGGCAAGATATCAAACGGGTCATTTTGGAATCTTCCTCCAGCGTCACAATGATCTGAGGCATCAGGGCATCTCTGACATTTTGCAACTGTGAAAGCAAGAAATCACCAGATTTAGGAAAAAGACCTTCATTAAGTAGCTTGCATTTGATGTTTGAATCATTATCTCAAGCCAGATCTGTTATAGAGAGAACACCACAAATCCAGCTGAAAAGTAAGAATGGGGGCAAGGTTAATCAAGCAGATAATAATTTTTTTAAAAAAGCAAGCATCCTTTTAGCAGCCATCTCTCTGTGATTTTATTTCTGAATTATGTATTTTTGTTTATGGGCAAGATGTGGCAGCATATAGTATAATTTTATAGGTTCCTCCTCGTTTGAAACAACATTCATCTAAAAGTTCCTTGTTTTCACGGGCAGGAAGAGATTTGCAGAGGATACAGGAAACAAAGGGGAGAAGCATGCAAATTAGCTAGCTTGTTCTTCATCTTTAATTGGAATTTTATTGCACTGGGCGTCCCTGCTGCTTTTTCCCCCCGCTGCCCTTCCACTTTGTTTAATAGCTGTAGAAAGTTCAACTGTGAAATGACAACACAAGGTCAGAAGCACCGCACAGCCCCAAGAGAAGGGCTTACAATTATATTTCTCAGATTGCATCAGTCACCTGCTGCAAAGATGACGACTTTGAAGCAGAGAGTTTTAAGAACAGCGCATAATATAGTGCTGGAAGGTAAGACAAAAATAAAATCTCCCACTAATAATATTGGAGTAAATAACTGAATAAACACAGGCAAGACCTTTGCCTAAAGTAACTCTCGGCATCCAAGGCACTCCTCACGGTCCAGAATTTTCTGGTTTTCTCAAGAGCTGCCCTTCCCGCATTCTGAAATCCAAACCACACTCATTTCTGCAGGTGGTGCGTTATTTTGTAAGCAAACAAAGCTGATTTAATAAGAATCTTATCCACTGCCCGTTGGGACAGGTTTGGAAAGGGTGACAAATTGGTTCAAGTTAGCATTTCGTTCTTGCTCCAGGAGATGGTGCTCCTGTCCAAATTTCTGTGCAACGTCCCACCTCAATCTTGCCTTGCCTACACGAGCAATCAGAACGTAGACTTGCCGTTTTTCCCCCCTCTCTCTTGCCTCCTCTGCCCATCTATATTCGGCCTGCTTTGTGTTCAAATTGATTCAAAGTTCCGAGTAAGAAATCGAAAATTTGTACTAATGGAAAAACCTGAAAGCTGTGCTGCGTACCTCGTGGGGTTTCTGAGCCTAAATCTTCCAATGATTTAGTCTGACAGTTAAGTCGATATTACTGTCTTGGCTGTAAGCAGCCACCATATCCAAGTCTCAACAGCATCACTGCGTTCTTCAACAACAGACCACGCAAATCACGAAGGAGAAATTCCCCCTCCACATGCTTTCTACTGGAGTTGGAGGAAACCATTTCTATAATAGCTACAGGATTTGCAAACCTGCTGTAGTCTCTCTTGGGACTAGGTTTGCAAAAATACATGAAGGGTTGCCGCAAGGAAGAGTGGGTCAACTTATTTACCAAAGCATCCACAGATAGGATAAACGGAAAGCAACGGATGGAAACTAACCAAGGAGAGAAGCAAACTAGCCCTAAGAAGAAAGTTCCTAATGATGAGAACAATTAATCAGTGGAAAAAACTGCCTTCGGAAGTCGGAACTGGAAGCTTTTAAGAAGAGACTCCACAACCGTTTGTCTGAAATGGTATAGCGTTTCTTCCTTGAGCCAGGGGGTTGGACTGGAAGACCTTCAAGGTCCCTTCCAACTCTGTTGCTCTTCCTGGCCCAATTTTTATTTTTATAGCCATTAAAACAATAATCAAAAATTGATTTGAAGGGAAAACTGGTTTCCCTTCAGACATGCAAGTACTACCTTAAGAACCTCTTAAAGCCAATGTTTTCCAAACTTGGCAATTTTTAGGATGCAAGGATTCCAACTTCCAGAATTTGCTGGCTGGAGGATTCTGGGAGTTGAAAGTCCACACCTCTTCAAGTTGCCCGGTGGGAAAGTCACTGCCTTAATCAAGCAGGATCTTTTTTATTTTTTATTTTCTGGGATTTAGAACCATGAGGATGGATGGGAAGCTGGCACGTACCCCTTCTGAAAACCCCCGGGTGTTTGGAGACTGGGACCCAGCCTTAGATTGATGGATTTGAAGATCAATGTCCCTGATTAAGTCTACTTTCGGGCCTGGCCTTTTCAAAGCCTAATGGGCAGAACTCTCCCGTAAGAATCCTAGAGGTCAAAGCTTGCCGTGGATTTTTTGACTTTAAGTTTGAACCAGGCCCCCTTCAAGACCTTGTCCTGCTGCAAATCACTTTTTTGTCCTTTTGAATCAGGATCTCTCAGCGGTCCAGGTCTGTTTGGTCTCTCCTGTGTGTTAAAAGATTGTTTTCAGCTGTTTCGTGTCTTTGAAAAATACGGAATGTTTCAGAGGGTTTAATTGGACGAGATGTGTATCAGTCAGCCTAATGGTCCGGACTCATTTCGCCAGACGTTGAAAAGCGAGAGCAGGTTGACTTCTCACTGAACAATGGGATAGAACCAGCCCGAGCCTTTGAAGTCAAAAGGAGATTAGAAGCTTGCATTTCCCCCCCTCCCAAACAAAAAATGCTCAAGTTTCAAACAACTCCCCCCGCCCCCAGCCCAACACATCTGAGGGTTTCAAACTTGGGGGTGGAGGGGAGTTAAGACACCGTTCTTTCCTTGTTGGCTCACCGCTGACTCCTTTTCACCTCTAGCATAACTTTTATTTTTGGGCAGGATCCCAGGCTAACCTATCCTTCCCAAGCACTAGTTTGGCAAGGGTTTAAAAAACTCTTTTAATTTAATTTCGTAAAGCTCACGTGTTCCCCAGCTTATTGTAGATTCCAGAAGGCTTATAGTCAACCCCCTAAAGAAAATACGAATTAAAAGCAGTATAACAATAACCTCAAACCTCATCTCAACCCTGGAAGAGCCAACCCCCTGTTTGGCACCTGCTTTAAAATGCCACCCCCTGCACTGAAAAAGGCTCCTTGGAAGAGCATGGTTTTCCTGCTCCTCTGGAAAAACAGGAGGAAAAGGCTCAGGGAGGGAATGGCTGACCAGACTCAGCTATAAAGCTTGCTTCTGTCCCTCTCTCTTCCTTCATAGCCTGAAGTTAGGGGCTTTGGGGGGCAGTTGTTCTCAGCTGGGATATTCTAGATCAGGGATGTCCAACCTTGGCAACTTTAAGACCTATGAACTTCAATTTCCAGGATTCTGGCTGGCTAGGGAATTCTGGGAGTTGAAGTCTACAGATCTTAAAAGTTGTCAAAGTTGCTGGCTGGGGAATTCTGAGAGTTGAAGTCTACCAGTCTTAAAATCGCCAAGGTTGCTGGCTGGGGAATTCTGGGAGTTGAAGTTCACCAGTCTTAAAATCGCCAAGGTTGCTGGCTGGGGAATTCTGGAAGTTGAAGTGCACAAGTCTTAAAACCACTAAGGTTGCTGGCTGGGGAATTCTGGGAGTTGAAGTCCACCAATCTTAAAATCGCCAAGGTTGCTGGCTGGGGAATTCTGGGAGTTGAAGTGCACAGGTCTTAAAACCACCAAGGTTGCTGGCTGGGGAATTCTGGGAGTTGAAAGTCCACCAGTCTTAAAATCGCCAAGGTTGCTGGCTGGGGAATTCTGGGAGTTGAAGTGCACCAGTCTTAAAACCACCAAGGTTGCTGGCTGGGGAATTCTGGGAGTTGAAGTGCACCAGTCTTAAAACCACCAAGGTTGCTGGCTGGGGAATTCTGGGAGTTGAAGTGCACCAGTCTTAAAACCACCAAGGTTGCTGGCTGGGGAATTCTGGGAGTTGAAGTGAACAGGTCTTAAAACCACCAAGGTTGCTGGCTGGGGAATTCTGGGAGTTGAAGTCCACCAGTCTTAAAACCACCAAGGTTGCTGGCTGGGGAATTCTGGGAGTTGAAGTCCACCACGGTCGCCACGGTTGGACACCCCTATTCTAGATGGCTAGATTCAACCCGGAGCAGCCTTAAGACGAAGCACAGCTTGTAGAGCTGACCTGCATTTCGAGGTGACAGTGTGTTTCCTTGCTGGGTTTTCACTGAGGCTGATCTGATGTGATGTTTGCGGGGAAGGAGCGGTGTTTGAGGTGGGGGCACAGGACATTTTACCTCTTCTGGAGAGAGCAGTTCGCTGCAAATCAGCGCCCAGAGGCAAGCCACAGCCGTGGTGCGGATGGCAGCTGCTGTTCTTCCCGCCTGCCACTGGAGATTAGGAGACAGGATGTCTTTTATCACGATCTCAAGGTAGTTACCGAACTGCCTGGAGCCAAAAACAAAAGAGGAGCCGAATGAAAAAGCTTTGTGCAAACGTGCTGGAATGACAGGGAGGATGAAAAGGCACATTTTTAAGACTTTGGAAAACAAGAGAGCCCGAACAGGAAGAAGGGTGCGGGAACAAGAAAATGGGGAGGTTGGGGAAGGAGGGGGGGGGGAAACGAAAATCCTCATCGATGACAGGAGACGTTAACAATATTTCATTACTTCGGATTTTTTTTAGGGGAAGGGGAGCAAAGGGACTTTCTAGAAGCAATGTTTCAGGAAGAGTGGAAAGGAGGAAGAAAACCCCTTTCCTCTTCCTGGACCGCTTACTCTCAGGTTGGACCCACCCCAGGTTAACCTGGAGGAGTTTTCGGTTTAAAAGTATCTTTTTTGGGGGGGGTGTCCCAGGGCTGGCGGCCACAAAGGATGCTCCTGAACAGGAAAAGGGGGGCTGAGATGACGAATGGTGTATATTAATCGCATTGATTAAAAGTGTCATGAGGTACACACAGGTAGCCCTCGGGTTATGACCCCAGTGGAGCCTAAAATATTGGTTGCCAAGCGAGACCGTTTGTTAAGTGAATTTTCCCCCCGCCCCATTTTATGACCTTCCTTGGAAGAGTTGTTAAGGGAATCACTGCAGTTGCTTAAGTTGGTAAAACGGTTTGTGAAGTGAATCTGGCCTCCCCATTTGACTCGGCTCGTTGGAAGGTCGAGAATCCCCGGGACACTGCAACTGTCAGAAAGGTGAGTCAGTTGCTGAATGTCTGAATTCTGATCACATGCCACCGTTGTAAGCGTGAAAAAACTTTGAATGGCCACTAAATGAACAGTTTTAAGTTGAGGACTACCTGTAAATCAGTTTAATTTTCATTTTGAGCTTATCCCACACGTTTCTTAGCAGCTGGCCTCTAACGTCTCTGTCTCTCTCTCTCTCTCTTTCTTTTTCTCTGTCTCCTTCTGTCTCTCTCTGTCTCAAATGTCCCTGCCTCTTTCTCTAAGTCTCTCTCTCTCTTTCTCTTTTTCTGTCTCCTTCTGTCTCTCTAACGTCTCTCTTTCTGTCTCTTTGTCTCAAACATCTGTCTCTCTGTCTTTCTCTCTTTCTAAGTCTCTTTTTCTCTTTCTCTTTTTCTGTCTCTCTCGCTCTCAAACGTCTGTCTCTCTCTTTCTCTTTCTGTCTCTCTCGCTCTCAAACGTCTCTCTTTCTCTTTCTTTTTCTGTCTCTGTCTCAAACATCTCTGTCTCTCTTTCTAAGTCTCTCTCTCTCTCTTTCTTTGTTTCTCTCTTTCTGTCTCTGTCTCAAACATTTCTCATTCTCTCTTTTTCTATTTCTTTCTCTCTCTCTCTAAGTCTCTCTTTCTTTTTCTCTCTCTTTTTCTCTGTCTCTCTCTCTCAAACATCTGTCTCACATTCTCTTTCTTTTTCTCTGCCTCTTTCTGTCTCTGTCTCCAACGTCTCTCTCTTTCTCTTTTTCTGTCTCTTTCTGTCTCTCTCTCTGTCTCAAATGTCTCTGGTTCTCTCTTTTTCTCTGTCTCTTTTTGTCTCTGTCTCAAACGTCTCTATCTCTTTTTCTCTCTGTCCAAGTCTCTCTCTCTTTCTTTTTTTCTCTCTCTCTGTCTCTCTCTTTCTCTCTCTCTCTGGTAAAAATACATTTGCTGCAGGTATAAATTCGCTTTTGATGAACCGACAAAGCTTGCCAAGCTTCCAGCAGGACGTGATTCAGTTAAGAAGCAGAATTTTTCCGATGTTCCAAGTCAGGGAGGACAGATCTTTCTTATGGTGCCTTCAGTCTTAGAAGGGACGTCTGGAGAAAGTTCCAAATACGGAGCTAATAAATATAGCAACTGAACAATATCAATGCTCAACCGACCGAATTAAACTGGATGTTCTTTCTTGCTCCACTGAGGACAACCTTCCTATTTTCCTAGGACACAAGGTCACTATTCAGATCCTCTCTCCCCACGGGACAATTTCAGCCTTGATCACAGGGGGGAGTGGGGGTAGAAATGCTGAAGTCAATACTCAGGATGGTAGGAATGATGCAATAAATCACCTCGTTCTGACAAGAGCTTGTACGAGGTGCATTATTTATTCATTATACATTTAGAAATATCTCATTTCTAAAATAGTCCCAGGAATACACGTAAATAATTTATAATGCAACTTTGCTCGGGTCTTGAAAGAAGTTCTTTCGCATTCCCCCATTTTTTAAATGGCGACCTTTGGTTAAACAAAGATGGCTCTTCAAAGATGTGTTTTCATTTGGAATAGATGTTGATCCCGATTAGGAATCGATTTCTTGCCTGCCTTTCGATGAAGGACCCAATCTAACACTGCCTGGAAAAATGATTTTGCTGGTCTTCTGCTACCCAAAGCTTGCAGGATTGGCCATTTTGCGGGGTCGCAGTAAATTAACGTGAAGACAGCAGTTGACCATTATGGATGGCGCTCTTTCTATAAGGGAGTCCACAGCATCTTCCTATACTGAATGTGTGGCTTGGCTAATAGAGTTGGAGACCCCTGTTCTACATGCTCCCCTCTTCCAGCAGGTGGCATATAAGAACCAGCTGCCAAAAGGATGACAGCTCTACACTCAATAAAATCATACCACAAAAGCCAGGATGGCTTTGCTCCCAGATGGCTAACTAAATGCCTCTCATTGTTAGAAAAGCAGAGTTGGAAGGGACCTTGGAGGTCTTCTAGTCCAGCCCCCTGCTCAAGTGGGAGACACAATACCATTTCAGACAAGTGACTGTCCAGGCTCTTCTTAAAAGCCTCCAGTGATGGGGCACCCACAACTTCTGGTGGCAAGTTGTTCTGCTGGTTAATTGTACTCACTGTTAGGAAATTTCTCCCACGTTTGGAAGAAAGCACTATGGACAAAACAATTGTATAGATATTAGGAGAGTTATCGTATTTCCTGTATAATGTTCCAATTGTGGGACAGGTTGCAATTCTGGAGGGAAGCCTTCTGGAGTTCGTGACCTTGTTTTCAAGCTTCCGAAAAATATTGCAATCTATTGGGCATGGTTGAATAAAGGCTGGCACGTGGCCCTTATGATGCAAGGGATGGATTGGTTTGCATGCTCTGAAAACGTATCCCTCTCCTTCTTCTTACACAGCACGCAAAATATAAATGCACAAAACGGTACATCACAAGGCCGTTTTGGTTTTTTTAGCCAGACAGTTATCGTGCTTTGCAATCTCCTCGGAGAACCATCATGCAGACCGGAAACGTAATCAACCTGAACCAACTTTTCAAAAGAAGACTATTTACTCCATTATTATTTTTGTTCCCTGTGAAAACCTACACAGCTGTTTTCTTCTTCCAAGTGATTTCAGGCTCCGGTTTTGGCTTCAAGGTGGTCTGGGCTAAATGACCCATGGGAACTCTTCACATATTTCCTACCCCCTCCCCGTAATGGGTTGTTTTAATCCCTTAAATAAAATGTGTCAAAACCACAAAAGGAGGGCTTTACAAGAGCCGCTCACTTTGGAATGTCTTCCGGGAAAGCGAATCACGTTTAAAAAGTGCAATTTTTTTTAAAAAAAAAAATTGGAAGAAAAGTATCTCCATTCCCCTGCCTCCGGCGACTTTTGTCTTTCCTCAAGAGTCAAATCCGTCCTATTTCAGATGTCTCTCCCCTCATTAATCCATCCTGCCTCCAGGACCTAGTTGGCTTGGTGGTCAGAAAGATATTTCAAAAGTCTCCTTATGCAATAAGATTGCAACACGTGTGTGTGTGTGTGTGTGTGTGTGTGTGTGTGTGTGTCTGCCTCGTGCAGCGAGGAACTTCAAACCAGGGGCACGGATTCAGATTCAGAGCACCCCGGCTTTCTTTCATTTTAGCCAAACTCTAGAGAGGAAATGTTCCTGAAGAGAGAGAGAGAGAGAGAGAGAGAGAGAGAGAGAGAAAATATCCCACCAAAGCTGAAAGTTTTAGGAACACCTTTTCTACATAAGAAGCTTGCACAATCGCAAGCGCGGATCTGAAATCATAAACAGAACCTGGGTGGTAAAATCAACATTAAGCTGAACTCTGTTGACAAGGTTTGGACGGTGCCACCTGGACGTTTCTAGGCTTCTACGCTCCTTAGGACAACCCATTCTTCTGGCATGATTTTCTCCTTTCTGTCAGGCTGCTTTGTTATCGATTTATTTATTCCTCAAATTTGTAGGGCCGTCCATCTCACACAAAGTGATTTTAGCACTAACACTTAGACTTATATAACCAGGATGATGAGGGGACTGGAGACTAAAACATATGAAGAACGGATACAGGAACTGGGCTTGGCTAGTCTAGTGAAGAGAAGGACCAGGGGAGACAGGAGAGCAGCCTTCCAATATTTGAGGGAGGGGCTGCCCCAGAGAGGAGGAAGGGGGTCAAGCTATTTTCCAAGGCACCTGAAGGCCAGACAAGGAACAACGGATGGAAACTGAACAAGGAGAGATTTAACCTGGAAATAAGGAGGAATTTTCTGACAGTGAGAACAATCAATCCATGGACAGAAGTTGCCTTCAGAATTTGTGGCAGCTTCATCCCTTGAGACTTTCAAGAAGAGATGGGACTGCCATTTGTCAGAAATGGTGTAGGGTCTCCCGCTTGGGCAGGGGGTTGGACTAGATGACCTACAAGGTCCCTTCCAACTCTAATTATCTGTTAACCACTTCGTAGTGCTTTTACAGCCCTCTCTAAGCAGTTTACAGAGTCAACCTCTTGCCCCCCAACAATCTGGTTCCTCCTTTGACCCACCTCGGAAGGACGGAAGGCCGAGCTGACCTTGAGCCTGCTGAGATTCGAATTGCCAAACTGCTTGCAGCTGGCGGTGGGCAGAAGTAGCCTGCAGTACTTGCATTCTAACCATTGCGCCACCACAGCTCTATTTGGGGCAATAATGAAATAAAGCTGAAATAAAAATTGTAGCTTAACTGGCGCTTACCTGGGACTCAATCCCATTTGCCTGAGATTAGTATAACGGTGAAAAAACTAATTTACATCTCGTCTTTAGACATCAAATGCAAAATCCAACGGGGAAAAATGTCTAAAGGAGCGTTTTGCCAACCTGGCTGACTTTTAAGAGGTGTGGTGTCCAGTTCGCAGAACCGCTGGCTGGGGCATTCTGGGAACTGAAGTCCACACATCTTTAAAAAAAAAAAGCCGGCCAGGTTGACAGACACGGATCTTAAAGATATGAAATCAGGCTTACCCTTTTGAGTTGACTGTCTCGCCTGGGTTCTGAAGCAATTGGGATAAGATAGAAAATAACTTCAGACGCATCCGAGGGTCCCTGGAAGTCTGAAGGCAGGTTTTAAGGATGGAAATGAAATCCTTCAGGACTTCAGCAATCACAGGCCCTAGGAAGAGGAAGTGGAAACAGTGGAGGTTTGTATCAAACGAAGTTAGCCTCTGAAAGAAGCCATCCCCTAAAGAGGGTTCAATTCGGGCAGTCAACTCTTAGTTGGATAAGCTGAATCACGAACAGACTTCTGGGTGAGCAGCCTCGCTAGGACGAAATAAACGACTGCGTTGTCCCATTTAACAGAAGAGTTAGCAAACGGCTTCAAGAGGAAGCTAGGCACCTCCAACCTCCTCTGGGGTCTCTCCCTGTGGAACACCATCCCTCTGGAGAGACGACTGCCCCCCCTTTGATACTCTTTCGTAAGACCCTGAAGACCTGGTTCTGCCAATGGATGCGGGGATCCCAAAGGGATAGAGAGACCATCCAGGGGTGGGCTGCTGGGGGCTTGCAGGGGTTCGGGGGAGCCCCTAGCTAAGGTCCTGTGCAGCTGGGAGAACCCTCAAACCCCACTCCTGGCTGGCCTCACCCACCCCTTCCAGGAGTCCCCACATGGCCCGTTTTGGAGGCAGGTCAAGTGCCGGGCGCATGTGGAGGTTCAGGGAGGGCATAAAACGGCCCTCCTAGAACTTTGGAAAGGCCCGAAATGGGCCTGTTTCCAGCTTCCAGAGAGCCTCCGGAGCCTGGGGAGGGCAAAAACGCCCCCCACCTCCCCTGCCCTGCTGCAGGAGGCCGGCTAGGCCACGCCCACCATGGCCACGCCCACCATGGCCACGCCCACCATGGCCACGCCCACCCGGCAACCGGGAAGAGAACCGCGTTGTTAACATTTTTTTTAAGCCCAGCCCTGAGCCCATGGAGTGGCTGGTCGGATTGTTGTCACTAGGGAGGTTGTGGTTTTCTTGGGTTTTATACTGGGGCTTTACCTTTGTTAAGGTCACGTGGAGTCACCGTGAGTAAGTTGGGCAGCCAAATAACATTTTTCTTACTAAATAGATAAATAAAGCTGCCTTCATCTCTCTCGGTCCAGGGATCCCAGAGCGGAGAGGTCCAGTCCCTGCCCGCTTCCAAGCCTTCTCACCTGACTGAGTAGCAATGACATCCAGCTGCAGGAGTTCAGGGGAGCAGCAGCTCCAGCCGTCGTGGGTGGAGGAGAGCCATCCCATCAGCTGGGAGATGTGCTGCTTGTATAGGCCAGTGACATCCCGAATGTGCTGGACCTCCGCCAACGCACTCATCGCGTCCTCCAACTGTAGGAATGGGGCAGAGACAGGGAGAATCAACGCGGGGAGCCCTCGGCTTACGACCACAACGGGGCCCAACATTCCTGTCGCTAAGTGAGACGTCCGTTAAGGGGTTTGCAACCCTTTCTTGCCTCAGCTGTTGAGTGAATCACTGCGGTTGATAAGCGAGCAACACGGTTGTTAAGCGAATCTGGCTTCCCCCGTTGACGTTGCCCATCAGGAGGTCGCAAAAGGGAATCACCTGACCTCGGGCACAGCGGCGGCCATAAATACAAACCAGTTGCCAACCGTCTGAATTTTGATATCGTGATCACGGGGGATGCTGGAAAACGTTTTTCAACTGTGAAAAACGGTCTTCCTTTTTTTCCAGGGTTGTAACTTGGAACGAAAGCGACAGAATATTTTGGATATGGGATGCAACATCGGGAAAATTATGGCATCTTTCACTTAAATCCCCCCAGGAAAGATCAAAGGCAATTGAGGTCCAGGCAGAAGAACTTCATGGCTTCAAAATCGAAGGGATTGGTTTAGACAAAACTCAACAGCATTTTTTTGTGTGGCTGTTGATAAAAACAGGATCGCCTACATGATTGCCAACATCTGATGATGGATATGAGAGGAGGAGGAGGAGGAGGAGGAGGAGGAGGAGGAGAAGAAGAAGAAGAAGAAGAAGAAGAAGAAGAAGAAGAAGAAGAAGAAGAAGAAGAAGAAGAAGGAGAAGGAGAAGGAGAAGAAGTAATTGTAATGATATCTTGTATTAACAAGATATCATTACAATTACTTCTTCTTCTTCTTCTCACTTTCTGCTGAAAAGTGAGACTCTATTTAGGCCTCACTATTGAAGGATTCCCAGAAAAATACAGCATCCTTCACTTAATCCTCCAGGGAAAGAAGGAGAGCATTATGGCTTCAAAATCGAAAGGACCGGTTCGGACAAAATTCAACAGCCCTTTTTCACCTGGATGTTAATAAAAATAGGATCGCCAATGTCTGATGACGGATAGGGCACAAGGAGAACAACTTTGGTCACTAAACAAACTGCTGTATGTCGAGGAATACTTGTAGATGGATAGTGACAAACATGTGGCCTCCACAGTGCTTTGGAATCGAAAGAGAACTGGCCATTGGAACATGCCAGATGCTCAGTTGGGAGTTTCTTAAAGCAGCCGCATTTTAGTATTTATTTGATTTGTCAATCGCTTACAAGATACATCCTGGGAAACACACACCTGTATGAGGCCTATCCACCTTCCCTCTGAAGCATAATTATCTGCCTCCAAAAGAAAATATAGGAGATGCTTGTGGTACTAAATCAAGTGATCTGGTCCCCAAATTCCCCTTTTGGGGGTGGGCGTGTTTCTTTCCGGTGAATGCCTATTTGAATGCTTTTAGCGATTTAGGACTTGCCTGATGAACTTCCTTTCCTTTAAACCAGATTTATCCAGGAATCTTTTTTTGTTTTTGTTTAAAAATCAGCATCCTAAGACCAAATGCTTAGATTCTCTTCTTCCTGAACAAGTCTAGGCATCCGGATTCCACAAGGCAAAGTACCCTTTTGACCCCCTTTTTTTTTGTGCGTGCATAAAATACTATTAATGTTAACCTGCGTTCGATTTTACAGTTTTAAAAGTTAAAAATTATGGCTGGTGGGGGGGCGGTGGGTGGAGAGAGAAATTGCCTGTCGGTGGCAAAGAGCTGTAAATCTCAAGGTAGTTTATTGTGCCTAGAAGCAACCGAACAGGAAGCCGAATAGCCATTAAACGAAGGAGTGAGTCTGGGAGCAAAGTTTGTGTAGGCCACCAAAGCCTTTCCATGAAAAGATGGCGGCCTGATTTATCTGCAGTTTGATGGGAGAAGAAAGTGATTTATAGCATCATGGATAGTCCTAAACAAGGGGTGGGGGCAGACATCCATTATCAGAGGCATCTCAGGTGCTGGCCTCCAATTTTAAAAGGGTGCCTCAAACTTTTAAAGCTCAGCATTGGGTTGGGGGGTGGAGGTGAAAAGGGCAAGTACCGAAGAAAATACTGAAAGAAAAAGGATTTTTCTTCCCTGATCCTGGAAAGGGCCAAGAATCTGGAGAGAGTGAAGTGGAATCAAAATGCCAATCTAAATTACAACTGATTTGCTCATGGTTTTTGCAAAGCCCGATACACCTAGGCTATATTGGTTCACTGGGCTACATACAGATCATCCTTGATTTAAGGCCACAATTGAGCCCAAAATTTCTGTCGCTAAGTGAAACGTTTGTTAAGTGGGTTTTACCCCATTTTCCCACCTTTCTTGCCGCGGTTGTTAAGGGAACCATTGCTGTTGTTAAGTTGGTGACGTGGTTATTAAAGTGAATCTGCCTTCCCCACTGACTTCGCTTGTCATGAGGCAACCGTCATAAATATGAGTCCACTGCCAAGCATCCGAATTGTCAACTCATAAATTTGATCACGCGACTGTGGAGATGCTTCAGTGGGTCGTAAGTATGAAAAATGGTCACAGGTCACTTTTTTCCCAGTGGTGTTGTAACTTTGAACTGTCACTAAATGAACGGTTGTAAGTCGAGGACTACCTATACTAAGGGAGTAACTCTGATTCTGATTCCGAGGTGCTGCTTTGATTTGGGCTATGGGCGTCTCTACCCTGTATCAGCTTTGGGGGTTAACTTTTGAAATCTGAACTCAAGACAAGATCCAGGATGTAATTAGCCGATAAGGGTTCTGGCCTGGGCTTCCCAAGATAATGAAGCAGGCTTCTCGTCCCGTTAAACCCTTTTTATTTAGGTTAAAGTGAATTCCTCTCCGGCAAAGCCCTGCCAAACAGTCTTTCACGAGATTTCACAACTACAGACCTTTATCAGGCTTGGAGAGCTGCCAGGCCGATATCTTCCAAGCACCACTCTGTAGCAGACAATACTTGGCAAGAAGTCAGGAACAGATCTTCACCCTCATGAATTGAACTAATTGTCTCCTGCAAACCCCACTCCCCTTTCGCTCCTCTTTATTCCCTCTGGGAGGGGCCATTCACCGCCCACCTGTGCCCTTACTCCCGAGTTGACCCTTGTTCCTTAACTGTTCCCTTCTCCTGGCAGCTCTGCGCATGCGCACACTGGGAACAGGCTCCAGCTATTCTTCTTCCCCACTGATCTCTTACTCCGAAGGCAGCTGATAACTGTCAGATGGCCCTGGTCCCATCTCTGCCTCCGATGCAGAGCTCTTATCAGAGCCTTCCCCAGAGTCCAGGACTGGCCCAGGTCCCTCCCCAACCTCCTTACTGTCTGAGTCTCCTGCCAGCTCAGCTGGCCACTGGCAGGCCACAACCAATAGTGACTCCAATTTTGATGTTCAGCTTTTTATCTGACAGCTTAGAGGAACGCCAAAGCTCAGGGCTGCACCACATGCATTGCATGAAGGAAAATGAAAACCTAATTCTCCACCTGGCATCCCAATTACAAAGAAATTAGAGGGCCAGATCTGGCTGAGGACATGACTGAAAGTGTCCTTAGCTGTTACCCATGAGGCAAAATACTGATTTGTTAGAAGGTTTATGGTAAAGGAAATGCTTTATAGGACCAGGAATCTAAATGCGGACTCAGCGTTGCTAGCCCAGTAATTTGCATATGTGTGGCTATTTTTTTTTTTGAATTCAAGTAGCTTCTGCTAATCAATTCTGGGAATGCGAAAAGGCGAAGATTCATGTAAGAGCTCGTTCCAGATGTCGAATCACACCCTGCAACAAAAGAACCTTAAGCAGACTGGCATTCAGGGTTGTTACCTTTACATGTAAATGCCCAGCGGTTGGTATTGCCATGATGGTCACCAAAACCTTGGTGAGCTGGAGGCTTATTTCTTTGCAGTCTTCCTGGCACAGCTCAATCAGACTTTCCACACAGCAAAGCAGCTGCTCCAGATAAAAGACCTACCAAAAAGATCAAAAAGAAACCGTTATGCCATGTTTCCCAGAAGGCAGAAATGGAATTTCCCTTCCTGGTTTGCTCCGCTTGCTCAAGCGATCCAGGGTGGGCTGTTCGTAGCCAAGGAAAACCTATCTGCCTCTTCCTCTTCCATCTCCAAAGGAGCTTTTCAACAATGTACCTGCAGAGGTAAAAACGTCTGTCATGCTTATACAGAGTTCCTTGGGAGACAAGCATTACTTAAAAAAAAGGGGGGGTGAGTGGGTGGGTTTAATGGACCAAACCCCACAATTTCTTTTAAACCTCTTGTGAGAGGCTAAGATTTGGGAATGAGATTGTAGCACCTCCCAAGGCCTGGCGATCGCATAAAATGTGGGAGTCCTGCGAGGGTGGTGCCCGCAGCTTCGAAAGTGGTCGACCTCCGAGTGTGCTACAAGGCAGTCCTTGACTTACAACGGTTCATTTCATGACTGAAGTTACAAGCTAAAGGTGCTAAACAAACTTCAGAGAAAAGGCGTCTATGGACTGAAAAATTGGCTGCCCTCTCCCTTCTTTGGAAGAGCTTTACAGCTCCTGCTGCTTTAAGAAAGTTCAAAACATTCTCAAAGATCCATCTCACCCTGGGCACCCTTTTTTTGTTTTTTTTTAACTATGACCATCTGGCAGACGGTACAAGAGAATAATAGAAACAAGGACAAACAGGCTGAAAAACAGCTTCTATCCCAGGGCAGGAGCTCTTTTGAATTCTACTGTATAGTGCAGTGTTGGTGCGGTGTCGGGGGGTTTTCGGTTCAATGTGTGGAGGGTGAAGGATGTATGTGTGCATTTATTTTCGCGGTCATGACGTGCACTGAAGATGGTGTTTGATTTCGTTGTTGTACGAGGTGCAATGACAATAAAGTAAACTAAAGAGGCCTGCTTCGTTCAGTTGGGGTTTTCTCCTCACCTCTTCCGTCCGTTGACTGACTTCAGGGTTGCAGAGCGCGTTGCCAAGGGACACCAAGTGGGGTTGCAAGACTTGGCGGGGAGATCCCTGGATAACCGCCGCCAGGATCGTGAGGTAAGACGCCATGGGTGCTTTTCCGAGATCGGACAGGATTAATTTCAGAGAGACCGCTGGGCTGACAAAAGCTCCAATCAGCTTGGTTGCTTTCAAACACTGTTTAAAAAACAAAATACACAGAGAGAAACTGGTTGTAAGATGCTAAAGACCGAATGAACTCAGCGGAGCTTTTTTTTTTTTTTTAAGATGAAGAATGGAGGATGACAACTGCTTTCTCCCTTTTCTCATGCTTGAGGAATTGCCTCGCAGGCCTTCAGTTCCATCCCTGGTTCACAATTAGGTGCACGGAGGAGATGATTTCATTCAGGTGTAAAAAACATCTCATGTCAGCCCCCAAATTAAGCACCCCGTGTCTTCTTTCAGCACGACCTCTCCAACTTCCCCCCTGGATGAACGGAAGATCTCAGTCCCTCTTAGACAAAGGCCCCCACGGGATTTACAGTATCCCTTTCACACAGCTGTTCCTCTTGCCAGCTTTGAAGAAACAAAGAAAAGGTTCTACCTTAGGATGATGGGTTATGGGCTGTCTAAATTGTTCTGGGGGGAAAATATGCCTTGTTTGCAATATCTCAGGGGCTCAAGCTACTCTCCGAAGCACCCGAGGGCAGGACAAGTAGCAACAGATGGAAACTAATCAAGGAGAGAAGCAACCGAGAACTAAGGAGAAATTTCTTGACAGTTAGAACAATTAATCAGTGGAACAACACTGGAAGTTTTTTTTTTTAAAAAAGATGTTGGATAACCATTTGTCTGAAGTGGTATTCTATTCTATTCTATTCTATTCTATTCTATTCTATTCTATTCTATTCTATTCTATTCCATTCCATTCCATTCCATTCCATTCCATTCCATTCCACTCCATTATTCTAATTTTAATTCTATTTATCACTGGAAGTTTTTAAGAAGAGACTGGACAGCCACTTGTCTGAAATAGTATAGGGCCCCCAGCTTGAGCAGGGGGCTGGACTAGAAGACCTCCAAGGTCCCTTCCAACTCTGCTATTCTATTCTATTCTATTCTATTCTATTCTATTCTATTCTATTCTATTCTATTCTATTCTATTCTATTCTATTCATTTTTCTTTCAGAGAGGAATGGGGACGGGGGACAGCCAAGTCTGAACTAGAGGTCTTTTTCTTCTTAGCTGTTAAGAGGGATACCAAAAAAATGGGCATCTTAGGAACCTGCATGCTTGGATGCTTGTTAGATAGAAGCCAGGATTTATTCATCAAGAATCCTGGTCACAGCTCCCAGTTAAGCCTATCGTTATGAGACAGGAATAGGAGACGTTGTTGAATAGGGAGTCCATTTCAGCCTTGTCCCACTGATCCAGAAGGGTTCTCCAAGGATTCAGAAAGGTATTTTTTTTAAAAATAAACTACAGGTAGTCCTTGGTATACAACAGTTCATTTAGTGACCATTTGGGGTTACAAAAACGACTTAGGATTGTTTTTCATACGACCATTGCAGCATCCCCGTTGGTCACGTGATCAAAATTCAGGCGCTTGGCAGTCGACTCATAGTTATGACCTTTGAAGCATCCCGGGGGTTACGTGATCCCCTTTTGTAACTTTCTGACCAGCAAAGTCAATGGGAGAAGCCAGATTCACTTCACATTCGGGTTACTAACTTAAGAAGTAACTTAAGAAGAACAGTTGTTACTAACTGCGGTGATCCGCTTAGCAATGGGGGCAAGAAAGGCTGTAAAATGGGGGCAGAACTCAACTTAATAACCCTCTAAATTAGCAACAGAAATGTGGGGTTCAATCGTAGTCTTAGGTCGAGGATTAACTGCAGTTTCTAACTGGAGATGCTTAGGGGTTAAACACAAGACTATAGAACTCAACGCTTTTAAAGTTTGGCCTCTTTCTATTTGCAAAGGTCAGGAGATGCCGCTGCCAGTGATATCATTCTGCTGACAGATAACAATATCTGGAGAAAACTGTATTTTGCTTGCTATCTTTGTTGCAAGCCACAAAAGGAACTCATGTTTTTTCTAGACAAGATTAAGGGAACCAGCAAGATGGGAGCACGTAAGTCTCCAGAGCCTGAATCTTCATCCAGGGATACACATACCTTATTACTGTGGGAGGATTATAGGCAGGAAAGGAGAAAGAGATAATGTGGTGAAATTAACTAGAAAGGTTGTGAACTACGCATAACTTGCAAATGGAATTTATCCCCCAAAGGCATTTTACATTTTAATCTCCTGCTGATGATTTTTAAAAGGCTCTTACTACTCCACTTTGGCCAGCACCACAGGTGAAGCACAATTTGTACAATCTCATCACTGATCGGTACAATAATCAAACGGAAAGTAGACTTTGCTGAACAGTAACCGTATGGAGCTGCTATGGCTCGGATAGGTTGATTAACAAAATTAATGCCCTTGTGGGTCAACCCCAATACATTCTAAAAGCAGGAGGGAGGGGAAAGGGTGAAGTGGAATTTGGGGCCCAGAAGATTTTATTATCAATCACGAGCCGTCTGATACTGTGACATGGAAAAAATCTCTGGAAACTGTCAGGGAAAAAGCCGGTTCCACATCTTTTTCGTCCTACTTCTGTGCATATTGAATAAAATTAATAATCACAGCTCAGGTCACGTTACCATGGGTGTTATAGTCAGTGTTACATGTTGGGCTGGTTACTTGGGCAATCTGCCTTCACTCTTGGGCTGAGAAGAAGTGACTGGTGATTGGCCCAAAATCACTCAGCTGGCTTTCATGTCTAAGATAGGACTAGAACTCACCATCTCCTAGTGATTGGCCCAAAATCACCCAGCTGGCTTTCGTGCCTAAGATAGGACTAGAACTCAGTGTCTCCTGGTAGCTGGCCCGAAGTCACTCAGCCAGTTTTCATGCTTGTGTCTAGAACTCACAGTCTCCTGGTTTCTCACCTGGTGCCTTAACCACCAGACCAAATAGTCTCCCTAGATCAAATCTCTGTCAACTTTAGGCTAGCAGGATCTCCTTTCCCCAGCAGGGTTTCGAAAGGAGCACACTTACGTTGCTAATCACGCTACTTTCTTCATCAGAGCACACGCGGTACAACGTCCGCAGGAGGAGTTCCATGTGTTGCGTGATGTGATCCTCCGCATGCTGTAACAGTATAAACAGGAGCTGAGATGCCTTCACTCGGGTGCCTTTGACCCAGTCGGTGATATCGTGGCAGAGGCCGGGAAGTATTTTGAAGATGTTTCTGGTTACCAGCTCTCGACATCCCAGGTCCGGACGAGTTACTAGGTGAAAAAAAAAAGGAAGGAGGAAAGAATTCAGGGAGAGGCAGCAAAAAAGTCTCAAGCTCTTCTAATATTCTCAGTTTTAAGTCTGAAAATGACACCTGGGTAACTAGTACGAAGGCTTGGGGATATTCCATGCCAGCGAATTCCTGCCCCCAAAATTCACCCTAAAATGTAGGTGCCAGTTTCACAAAGTTGTTTTTTTTTTGGTCTTGTTTTTATTGACCCAAGGATGAAATATATAAACAACTGTTACACAAAGACGTTGATTACTACAACTGAAGTTTTTGTTGTCTTTTTTAATATGGTTTTTATGGTTCTGTTTCCCTCACATTTCATCAAATGTTTTTCATTTGCTGCTACTTTTCCCTACCACTTTGGAGAGTTTCTCTCTCTTAATTTTTCTTAGAGACACACACGAATATGGCGATGTGTGAAACCTACACTTTTGGGAAGTGAAAACACAGGAAGTTACTAGATGATGGGGTTGAGGGGGAGCGGGAGCCTCGGAGCCTCTCAGGGTCTCGCCTGTGGCTCTCTGCTTGTGTGGCTAACCCAAGGCAAAACTATAATAATATGCAGGAGTGTTTGTGAAGCACCTACTTAAAGGGAAGAATCTTCAAAGGTACTCTGAGGTATGACTTCTTTTTGTCATGGAAGAAAAAGCATTGGGATTATAGAAACTGACAGCAGGCAACAAAGAGGTCAAAGACAAAAATCTGAGAAGATGAAGGTGAGAATGGCATCCCTTTTGACCAGAGGCGCTCTTTCCCCCCCTCCTCCCCCCCCCCACAGAAAACAATTCTGACTTGCCCTTTTCAACAGTTCCCTTCATTCCTAATGCGCAAATGCAGCTATTTCATCCCGCAGGGCAGGATATCTCACCGCTGTCAAAAGCTCCTCTCTCCCCACCTTTCCTTAACTTGTCTGCACCCACAGCCTGAGGCGGTGGGGTTTTTTTCTCCTCCCCCCTCCCTTTTTTTTCTATAGAAAGTCAGTCTATTGTTAGGGTGGCTTTGAGCTCTTTTCTCTCCTTCTCCCAATGACCTGCAATCTCTGTCAAGCAGAGATCAAAGAACAAAAAGAGAGAAGTGTCAGGTTCATTAGCTTGCAGCTAGGAGGAGACTGGGGTGAAAGAGGATCCTTGGGGGAGAAGCCGGGGACGGGCAGGGAAACTGACAGGTGGGCCTTTTAGAGGTAGAAGACTCCGCTCTTTCCCAGTCCACTAAACAAACAGCTGATTGATGAAAAAATACGTTGTTAGAGGCAGATGTTGGAAATCTAGGTGGAATCAAAGGGCAGAAAAATTAGCGCAAACGACATTAATAGGCAAGTTAAGTTGCACCTGACTTCCTGTGACTTGTTTTTTTTTTGTACTGGCCCCCAAAACAAAGTAAAATAGCAATAGCACTTATAGACCGCTTCACAGTGCTTCACAGCCCTCTCTAAGCGGTTTAGAGTCAGCCTCTGGCCCCCAACAATCTGGGTCTGCATTTTACCGACCTTGGAAGGACAGAAAGCTGAGTCGACCTGGAGCTGGTGAGAACTGAACTACTGGCAGTTGGATGGAGGGCGAATGGTATTTTTAAAATATGGGTAAAGCCAGCTGCTTTCAAGCATTGGACTGTAGACTTCGCTTCTGAACTTCAAAGCCATAAATGAGACTCTTAAGTGAATGCAAACACACTCTCGCATCCAACTTGGGCCATCTTCTGGTTGCATGAGAAGATATGTGAAATGGAAGCCTAATCCCCCGGCCTTCCTTAGAGGCCTTTTGTCTTTCTCCAGTTACTTAAAGAATTGTTCGTTTTCCAATTCAGTCTGGGAGGAAGATGTAAGGGCACTAACAGCAGCAGTAATACAAATTGAATTTAAAAGATCTTGAAAGTGGAAGACAGCAATATTGTCCCATGTTAGGATTCAGCTTCTCAATGAACTTATATGTATATTATAATATATAGCATGCTGATATACTGAAGTGGCCATGAAAGCAATATTGTTTCACATTTAGTCTTGAACTCTAGCACGTTTGCCAAAAAACCTGCCCTACCATGGAAGGCTTATCTGCCACATCTTTAACATAGGGAAAAAGAACCACATCAGAAAACAATCTGAAAAGTCTTAAGAGAAGGGGGTGCAAATTTAGTAGGTCAAATTTCTAATAGACCACACAATTATCTGTTAACTTTTGTTACTAGAGATATAATCTAAGAATGTCACAATGCTTCTAAATCAGACAAACCCCAGTGTAAATAATAAATAGATTGAAAAGTAGCAGATTATAACAGGGCTTGTTCCTTAACAATAGCAAAATGTTGATCAATCTTCTGGTAATCTGTGGGGGTTCTGGTTAGGAGCTGGAGCAAATACAGTATTTAACAAAGCACATAACATTAAAAAACCTGCTCAACTGGGCAGATTTTAGATTAAATTTGTGCAAACTGACAGGGCTATCTTAAGGAAACCATTGTTCATTTGTGAAGGGAATGAGAAACTCCAAAAGTCCTTTATATTTTCTCTTGAAAATATTCCAAATGCCCTATTTTTAAAAGTTATACAATAAAACCTTGGGGAAGTAATTTGCAAAAAAAAAAAGAAAGTAAAATTTGCACTATGAGCGTTTTACACTGTACTCACATCCTGGTGGATAATAAGAAGGCTCAGTATAAAAATCGAGTTTATCCTTAATATCGTCTTCATTTTCTTTTTCCCACTGCAACCCCACTTTCTTCCAGTAAGTTAAAGCCAGCTCCCTAAACACAAAGCAAAATGATGACAAATATTGTCGATTCTATGCAAAATACATATCCTAAAAAAAAAATGGTTGCATAAGAAACTAAATCTGCTACGTTTTTTAAAAAAAGAACCCATTCCTTGGAGGTGATTTCTGATTAAAGCTAATCCCAATTGTGCTTTTAAGTCAAAGACTATACATATACAAGAATGCTTCTTCACAACTGCACAGGGTTTTTGACGGTATGGAATCTTCCACATTTCCTTTTTTTGTCGATGTTAGGTAGACAAGGCTGAAAGATGTTAATTCTTTGCTCAATGCAAGAGCTCTAACGTCTGTATACAAGTTTAATGTCACACATGTTGTATCATCCAGTCTGTTCATGCTAAGAATTCTGGAAGTTGCTATCCAAGACATCCAGAAAACAGCTGGTATAGAGGTATCTTTGCAGATACAACAGGGCAATCTGATGTTTTATTTTATTTATTTACAAGTGTGCAAGGCGACACATTTTAAAAAGGAGTGGGAATTCAATTGCCCAATTGTGCCTGGCACTTTGACGTCCCTGACCATCCTCATAGACAAGAGCTCTGAGAGTGTAAAATAGTTCGAGTTTGACTTACTTATTCTCATGCATTTCATCAGTCAGGCCACTGAGTAAGAGAGGGATTAATTTATGGAAGTAGGAATAGCGATCCCGCAGGTGCAGCAGCCATTCACCAACAACGCTTATAACAGCCTCTCTGACCTGAATGAAAAACCGGGGGAGCGGGTGGTGGGGGGATGAGGGGTAGAGAGAAAGAAACCATGTATCGTGCATTTTGCAATTCCATCCAAATCAAATGATTTTGCAGCAAGACACTTGAGTTTACAAAAAAGGAGTGAATTTAAACTCAGGCCAACGTTACCTGTGGAATGTCATCAAAACATCGCTGGGCGAGGTGAGAAAGCACATCATCCAGCGATTTGACGTTGCCGAATTGGATCACGGACCCCGTGGCATGAATGACAGCAACCCGGACCTTGTAGTGTTGATGGGAAATGGCTTGCATTAAGGGGTTGATCAAGCTTTCCGACTGCAGGTGAAAATGATCTGGAAGGTGGAAAGGTTTTATTTAGCGACTGGAAATGCTAGAGAAGGGCCCACTCAGTGCAACGGGAGGGGGAATGTAGGTCTTATTTAGGGTTTGTTCTAAGCCAGGCAGTGCTAACTGACCTGAGGCTGATGCCAACGACATAAAACAAGGCTGACCTTAAACGGCTTTAAATCTACTAAATGCTTCCCCTGATGGGGTACACTTGCAATGTGCTGCAATCTTTTTCCAACAGCGCGTTACATATACCCACAGCATTGTATCTATGGTTCCATATATGTATTATGTGCATGTGGTTTGATATATACTATGTGGTATGTGTGGTATGTGAATGCATATGAATATGTGATACATTTTATACACACTCCCACTCACATATATGATACATATATACACACACAGAGTTGCTCAATAACGAGAGGGTGGCATATAAATGTAATAAACATACATACAATAGTTTTTATGGCCAATATATGTACAGATTATCTGTCTGTCTGTCACCTTATCTATCTATCTATCTATCTATCTATCTATCTATCTATCTATCTATCTATCTATCTCTATATCCATCCGTCCATTCACCTACATACCTACCATCTGTCTGTCTGTCTGTCTACCTATCTCTATATCCATCCATCCCAAAAATCAATCAATCAATCAACCAACCAATCTAATCTACCTACCTATCTTGTCTGTTTATCTGTCTACTATGCATCCACCTATCACCCTTCCCTCAATATCTATCCATCCAAATCTATCTACCTACCTACCCTCCCATCCAGCCATCCACCTACCTATCTACTTACTTGCCTACTTACCAGGCATCTTTTAAGACGCGTGAATTTCAATCCCCATCATACCCTGGCTAGCTCTGGGAAATGACACCCACAAATCTTAAAAGTGGTCAAGGTTGGACACCCCTGATCATGTCAGGTATGCCTGTCATTGAATTTACTGGCCACCCCTCTTACCGCAGGGCAACTGCGGGCGCCGTGTGTGTGTGTGTGTGTGTGTGTGTGTGTGTGTGTGTGTGTGTATGTATGTATGTATTGTATATTCTATATATATAAAATATAAATTCACACACACACACATTTACGGCGGGACAAAAAGCTCATCAGAATCGTAACCCCCCCCCGCCAGGAAGCCCGCCCTCTCCCTCCCCTTCTCCGTGAGCCGGGCATCCCAGCTCCCATCCTCCCCTGCCGGGCCCCGGGTGCGAAAGCTGCGCGGCCGGGGCCCCCACCTGGCAGGGCGTAGGCGGCTGCGGCGGCCGCCTGGCAGCCCTCTCGCTTGGCGGGCGGGAAGGGGTCGAGCAGGGCCGCTCGGAGGATGCCCACCGCCTCGGGCAGGAAGGGCGCCAGGGCGCGGCGGTCGCAGCGGCGGAGGAGCTCGGTGAGCAGCTGGAGGAGCCCGAGGCGGAGCTCCTCGCAGGCCTCGCCGGGGCCCTGGGGCAGCCCGAGCCGCTGAGCCAGCGCCGGCATCAGCACGGGCAGCGCCTCCGACGGGTGGGCGCCCTGGCCCAGCCCCAGGCGGAGCAGCTCCAGCGCCAGCTCGCGGCACCGCTCGGCAGGGTCTCCCGCGAGGCAGCGGGTCAGCGGCCGCAGCAGCGCCGGCCCGAAGACCTCGCGCACCGCCGGCGGAGGCCCTTCCGTCATCAGGGCCCTCAGCGCGCCCAGCGCCCTCAGACGCGCCGCCCGAGACTCCTCCTGCAGCCCGGGCAGCAGCCGCGACACCGCCTGGCCGAGCTCGGTCGCCGAAGCGCCGCGGCCCTCTTGGTCCGGCTCGGCCATGCGGAGGGGAAAGCACGCGTTGCTAGGCCGCCGGGCCGTTGCTAAGGGCCCGCGCGGCGGGTTTTTGCGACAGGCGACGCGCGCTCGACGGCTCCCGCGCTTGACGGCTCCCCGCGCCGGAAGGCCGGGAGAACTTTTGCCTCGGGCTTGGGTGGGAGGGGAGAGGGACTTCAACTCCCAGCATTCTCTAGGACAGAGGTCTCCAAACTTGGCAACTGCATAGCTGGCTGAGGAATTCTGGGAGTTGAAGTCCACAAGTGTTAAATTTGCCAAGTTTATAGACATCTGCTCTAGGAGAATAAACATATCTGTATTAGGCCGTCCTGGATTTACAACAGTTTGTTTAGTGACCACTCAATGTTACAGTGGCTCTGAAAAAAGTGACTTAGAACCACTTTTCACACTTAAAACCATTGGACATGGGATCAAAATTCAGGCCCTTGGCAATGACTCATATTTACGATGGTTGCAATGTCCCAGAGACATGTGAGCCCCTTTTTACGACCTTCTGACAAGCAATGTCAATGGGACCCTTAACAACCATGTTACTAACTTTAACAAGGGCAGTAATTCGCTTAACAACTGTGGCAAAAAAGGTCGTAAAATGGGGCAAAACTCACATTTCGGGCTCCACTGTGGTCCTAAGTCGAGGACTGCCTATGTACATTTCTATCCCCGTTGGTAAATTTTGAGGAATTTGCTGCTCAGTTTTGCTTAAAGTAAAAGAAAACGAAGTAAAATTTAAAAGATCAAGCAGTTTTAATGCTGTGTTCAAATCCAGTGTGCAAGTATTGCCAGGTTCCTCAAAATGTTTGCAAAAAAGCAAACATTCTGGTTTTCTGTGGTGTTGGAATGACATTTTTTTAAAAAATAATTTGAATTTTTAGCATGATGTCCAGGAGGAGGATGACTCTGTTTATGGATTGCAAATATATTCTTTGGCACATCTAATGTTGCAAAATGTGCATTGTTTTTTTTCAGAAGAACTTTGAGTGATACAATATATACCAATCTAAATAAATATCTTTTTTATATTTATACAACTACATACATTCATATCTTTCAAGAACTGCATCAAAAATACTCTGCTTTTTTATTATTATAGTGCTTTTATTTAAAACAAAGTTATATATTTTTAAAAAGATACTTATGAATAAATTACTGAGGTCCTGCAATTATTACTCAATAGGAAACTTGTAAGGGTTTTCTATTCAGTCATGTTTTGTGATATTATTTGAGTACAATACCAACAAGTCTATTTCAGAGTATCAATCTTTTTTCTTTTATAAGTCAAACTGGTCATCTCTGCCATTTATCCAAACTGAGTTAATTTTTTAATCTTCCACTCATCGTTTCACTGCTTTTTCAATTTTTGTTTGCCTATCTTGCCTCAAATACAACAGTGTGAATTTCCCATATTTATTTTCTAATTCCTTGTCCTTAATTCCCAGTAAGAATAATTTTGCTTAAATCATGACATCCATCTGTAATATCTTCTGTGCCATTTGCACCCATTTCTTTTGCTTTTTTTTCCCCACAAGCCTACAGTGTGTTGGAAGAAATATCCTTCTGGGTTCAGTTCCAAGTGGGGAAGAAAGACACTGGAAACATGGTGACTGCTTGGAAAGATGGTTTAGTGGTGGACAGGATCACATGCCTTGGGTGAAGAAAGAAGGGCTGAGATGCTGAGAGTGCAATTGTTTTATACCCTCTGTTGGGATTTGAATTTGAGCTTGTATTCCGATTGGTTGTCAAGCTCCCATGGGGCCATGCAGGGGCAACTCTGTAGGCTATCCTGAATCCCAAGCTTGGTTGAGCCTTGCTGGATGATGATGATGTAATGAAAGGGCTTTGGGCAATTCCTATTATAGCTTTACCTGGAGTAGATCTTTGTTATGTAAAATAGACTGGCCTAGGCCAGAGTAATGGTCCATTAGCAAAGGCAAGGGTGCGGGGCTGAGTTTCTGCCTCTCTGAGTTTTTTTTTTTAAGGGGAAATATTCTGCCTTTTTAGTATATCCTAAAATATTTCATTTTCCTAGGAGAGGGGTGGGTTTTAACGTCCAACACGTGCATGGTAAAAAATCCCCTCTTCCTTTTCATCCTTCCAAGCCTGGCTTGATATTCACCGATACGCTTTTTTTGTTAAGAAAATAATAATTTAACTGGTGCCACACATTACAGGGACACACTCCAAAGCAAAACCAATCATTTCGTTTGGGGGAAAAATTGTCCACTGCCCACCCTTGGATCTTCATTCCCCCCCCCTCCCTCAAAGGATGCGATTTCCCCCCCAGTTGGGAATCCCCCCACTGGACCTCATCCAACCGAGCTTAGAGCTGATTCCTTTCCAGCTGGAGTTTATTTTTTCCCTGCAAGGGAAAAAAAAGAGAGAGAGAAGAGGCTGAGCTTGGTATGACGGGGGTAACTTTCTGCGCAAGGAATGGATGTTGGAACCAGAGATTTTTTTTTTTAACGCTTTGTGTGAAAAAAGAGGGGAGGGGGGAAGGGAAACACACACTCAGAAGGGGAGTTGGGGGGAAAATAGACAGTGAGATCATCTAAGGACAGGGGCGGGGGGATGACTGCCTGACTCCATTGTCTTTTAGCTGGGGACTTATTTTTTACCCCCCTAAGAAGATACCCAGATCATTGTGGGGAGAAGGAAATGTAGCCCCCACCTCAAACCACCTAGCAGCTGGAAGAGATTTCTACTGCGAATAACAACGGGAGGAGCTGGAAGAAGCTGCTGGCTGAGCCAAACATCAGGTATTTATACACTCCCTGTCCATCCAAGCCTGCGCTTACCCCCCCCTTCTCCTTTGTGTATATTTGCATGCTCTCTCTCTCTCTCTCTCCCTCTCCATCCTCATTCCCTCCTTCTCCCAGCAACAATGGCTGAGATTTTAATTCTGCACAAAAGTGCTATTGCTGATGGAAGTACAGGACCAAAGGTTTACAGGAGGAATGCGGAAGGTTTCCCGCCCCCCCCCCGCTTTCTTTTCCATGGATAGCCAGGGAGAGAAGGAAGCGTGCTGGAAGCAGTGGATGGAGGATTTCTTACCCCACCATTTCAAAAAGAATGCAATAATAATCAGGCATGGCAATCCTGGGATGCTTTTTGTTTTTTTGTTATATGAGAGAGAGAGAGACAGAGAGACAGAGAAAGAGAGAAACAGGGACCTCCCTACTCAGCCCTCTTTGACGATAGCAGAGAACCCCGGAGTCGAAAATTTAATTCTGATTCTGCCTTCGAAGATTCCGTGGGAAGGTACGCACTATTATTCTCTGACTGGGGAAGATGAATTTGGGTTTTAATAGCCCTGACCATCTTCCAAAGATAGATTCTTTGAGGTAGGGATTCCTGTGAGCCAAAAGCCTTTGGAATTTTGGACCCCAAATCCATAAATGAATGATGTTGGGGGAATCTGCTTTCTTGCTCTCTCGCAAATTCCAGGGGATGTGACAAAACCTTTCTGTTTCGGTTGAACCTGCCATCCAAAACGTCGCAAAAAGATAGAGAGCACTGGTAGAAGAAACCCATGTGAGAAATCCAGCTTTGCTGGCTCCAGTGAGGAAGAGGTGGCTTCCTTCCCATGAGATATGAAATAATAAACCATGTTTTCTCAGGAGGTAACCCTAGAACAGGAGGTTGGGTCTGCCCACCCAACGGATGCAGGAGGATACTCCTGAACGGTTAAGGATGTGATGGCCATGCAGCCGGTT
Source organism: Pseudonaja textilis (assembly GCF_049901715.1). Classification (NCBI taxonomy): domain Eukaryota; kingdom Metazoa; phylum Chordata; class Lepidosauria; order Squamata; family Elapidae; genus Pseudonaja; species Pseudonaja textilis. Next base: position 4,328,700 of record NC_142003.1, read on the forward strand.
TGAACCACAGGGTGGATTTTGTGGCCTCAAAGGGGAAAAACAAAATTCCAATATCTATGAGCCCCTGTTCTTCTATTCCCCAATTTTCAAAGACAAACCTGTCTCACAGGAAGGAGTGATGCCCACAAGGGTTCTGGGCTTCCACGCTGCAGGAATGAGAGAAGCTTGGAGAAATAGAGGCTGCACTGTTTTTTTTAAAAAATAATATCTCGAATAAAGAGATTTGTAAACCGTGGAGCATTTGCTGGTGCTCCAGCCGGAGGACATCACGCATGATGCGTTCCAGACGTTTTCAAAGAGCTGGGGGGGGGGGGGCTTTTCCCTTGGAGGAGACGTTCTCCTGTTCCGGGAAGCATTTGAAGAGGGATGTCATCCCTCTTCTCACATCCCACTGCCTCCTTCTCCTCCTCCTCTTCTTCGTCCAGGGTTGTTATCCGTTGACCCTCAGGAAGATGGCGGCCGCTTCCTCCTCCTCCTCCTCCTGCAATGCAGAAGAAGATGAGAGCTTAAAAGGATGTGAGCTCTACGTTCAGAAGCACAACATTCAGCAAATCCTGAAGGAGTGCATTGTGAACCTCTGCATTGCTAAACCCGACCGGCCGATGAAGTTTTTGCGGGAACATTTTGAGAAACTGGAAAAGGTAAAGGGGTTTTCAAACAAGGGAGATACTGGGATGCTTGTATTTATTTATTTTTTTCATTTTTGTAAAAAAGAAGAGTATTCTGATCTTCAGAAGCTGCTTCCTAGGGAGTCAGAGCACAATTCAACTGTTTTCTAAGGTTGGTGGCAGGACCTAGGCCAACCTTAACTGGAGACACCAAAGTTTGAATTAGGGGCCTTTCATAAGCAGGTTGAAATTGTTCTACAAAGAGCTTACACTTTTTTTAAAAGCAGACTTTCTGTCTATATCACCTCTATGGTTGACACTGATTGGCAGTATTTCAAATAGGATGTCAACTCATAAAATATGTCTATGGTCTTTTTAGAGTTGCCAACAGGAGGGGAAGGGGGAGCCATGGGCAACTTGCATTCCATAAATGTTTTTAAAGATAGTTTCTAGGTGACTGAAGTTTCTGCTGTGCAAAAATCTAACTGGAGGACATGATTGATGACTCTTGGCTATGGATGTGTCCCATTGGAGAATATGAATTATGATACACCCAGGGGGTGGGGGGGAAACCAGGATCAAGGGTGACAATGAATGATGTGTCTCAGAGTCGGCTACACCCAGGCAGCGCCGGCATGTTTACCCCTAATAAATCTTTTTTAAGTTTTGAAAATTTGGCTAGAGACTTGTGATTTAAATGGGGGTAACTACCGGAGCCCTGACATAGGAGTCTTTCTAACCCTTATGTCAAGGATTGAAATTAGAGTTGTAGGAGATGACCAGGCTGAGCTCAAGGGAGGAGTCAAATGCGTCCTAAGTCACGAGTCCATGCATGCCCAGAAAAGATCTAAGTCCAGCCAACTTTGAATGCCTTTCTTATATCCCGCTCATTTCCCTTGACTATTAGTTGGCCAGATTCTTGTAGAGAGCTTCAGCTTGCAATAAATCTTTTGTACTTGTTCGAACTGCCTGAATCTCCTGATTTCCTCCGGTGTTTGACAAAAGTCTTTGAAATGCAAAATATTTATTAATATGTATTAATATCCTGGTGCAGTTAGTCCTCGACTTACAACAGTTCATTTAGTGACCATTCAAATTTACAACAGCACTGAAAAAAGTGACCAATGGTCATCACACTTATGACCATTGCAGCATCCCCATGGTTACATGATTTGCATTGGATGCTTGACAACTGACTCACCTTCATGAAGGTTGCAATATCCCGAGTCCTATGATCCCCTTTTGCAACCTTCGGACCAGCAGAGTCGACGAGGAAACTAAATTCACTTAACAACCGTGTTACTACTTGAAGAACTGCAGTGATTCACTTAACAACCATGGCAAGAAAAGTTGTAAAGGGGGGCAAAGCTCGCTTCACAAATGCTTCACTTAACCACAGAAATTTTGGGCTCAATTGTGAACTGTGGTTGTAAGTTGAGGACTACCTGTATAATGCTAAGTACAATGGGGGTTCCTTTGACTGTGGATATTGTGGTTTTTGCATGGGGCTTTGTTTCGTTGCATGGTTGTGCACATTGTTTTACGCCTTGCTTAATTTTAACTTGAACTTAATTTGTGAAGTTCTAACTCTGTCTGAGCGCTACTGAAGCGCTACAGCAAACGGTAGCAATTCAGACCAGTCATTTGGCTGATAGGACACATAGCAGCGTAGATATTGTTCAATTGCTGCATTAGTTCATTCATTAGTGCCATTCGTTCTTGGGTGATAAGCAGTACTTAACCCCTGTGATCAACCTATCAACTTAACCCCTGTGATGAACCTATCAACTGCCAAAACCGAGCAGTAAACTGCAGCCTTCGATCTGATATGATCCCTCTTGGTACCCCATGCAATCGATATATATTTTTAAGAAATAGGGTAGCCAACTTCCAGGCAGATGGCAGACATAATAGATGGCTAGTTACGTTGCAAACAGGTGTCACGGGATCTGGTTTATCTCTTCTTTCTATTGGAAAATGCTTACCTGATTGTCAGCCTACCTTTTACTTTATTGTAATCTGTTGTTTGCTTTGCTGTTCTGCACTTAATTTTTTAGTTAAAAAAAATAACCATATTAATAGTGACTGTCTTGATGCAACGGACTAGCATGGCTTAAAATGACAGGCAGATTAAACCAATCAGTTAAAACATAATTTTGAGAAGCTGTAGGATGTCATGGTTGAAGGGGTTTGATTAGGACTCTGAATGTTCAATTTTGCAACATTTTCAGAGGGGGAAAGGGTGACTTTATACCAGAGGTGATATTCAGTCGGTTCTGACCAGTTCTGAAGAACCGGTAGTGGAAATTTTGAGTAGTTCGGAGAACCAGCAAATACTGCCTCTGACTGGCCCAGCCAACCCCATCTATTCTCTGCCTCCGATTGAGTCCCAGCTGATCAGCTGGGTCTCCTTTGGTTGCCCTGCACAGGAGAACAGAGCTGGAAAGCAGGTTAGTGGGGTGGGGAGGGAATGCAGTATCCTTCCGCTGCCACGCCCACCAAGCCATGCCCACAGAACCAGTAGTAAAAAAAATTGAATCCCACCACTGCTTTGTGCCATAGGAAATATGGGAGGCATATTACGTGAATGAAGGAAACCAGTGGCTCCCAAACTTTTGGGCACCAGGGACTGGTTCCGTGGAGAGAGGTTTTTCTGTGGGGAGTGGTTTCAAGTCCTGCCTGCATCCCTCAGATGGGGCTTAACTTGTTCCCATGGCCCAGTTTCTAGCATGCCGTGGCTCCTTGGTGGTCCATGGACTGGGCGTTAGGGATCCCTGATGTAAATAACAGAGGAAGTGAGTCTATGGAGATTTTCAGTCGCCTCAAGTTATGATTATCCTAAAGCTTCTTTCTTTCAAACGGCAACTGGACTTTTCTTGTTTTGCTAGAAGTCGTTTCGCTTCACATCCCAGAGGCTTTCTCAGTTCTGGCTGGATGGTGGAGAATGGAAGGATTTATATCCCTTGCAGTCATCTGGTCTTTAGCATTCTTTCTGAGTGTCATTGAGGCCATTGGGAAGGTTAACTGTGCCCTGCAGACGACTGCAAGGAATTTAAATCCTTCCCCCATTCAGTCGGAACTGAGGACGCTTCTTGGATGAGAAGCGAAACATCTTCTAGCCGAACAAGGAAGCAGTCTCACAAATACAACCCTGAGCTGTTAGATATCACTCTAAAAATAAAAATAAATAAATCTGATTTATTTGGTTTAGCTTTTGAGGTTTGGAATCTATAATATGTGACTGATGTGGCAATAAGGCACCAGGCTAGAAAGCAGGAGTCTGTCAGTTCTAGTACTGCCTTAGCCATGAAAGCCAGCTGGGTGACTCTGGGCCAATCCCTAGGAGATGGTGAGTTCTAGTCCCACTTTAGCCATGAAAGCTTTCCCTCAGTCCAAGCCACCACACAGGGTTATTCCTGTGGGGAAAATAAGAGGAAGAAGGTCTGTTGGATATGTTTGCCACCTTTGAGTTATTTTGCAAAAATAATCAAAGAGGGATACAACAAATAAAGAAATAAAAACCAGCTTATGGATTATTAGGCAAGCGGTGAGTTTCATTATGACTTGACCTCTCACCTAAGAACCTTCAGCCAATCATGCTCCAGGCCCATCTGGCTCCATTAGGAGCCTAGGGAGGTTGGTGGGAGGTTGTAACTTGGACTATGTGACCTCCAAAGGCAAGAACATCTGCCTGGAACATCACAAAAAAAGAACGGTACCCAAGACTCCAGAGTGTCATGGTAACTTGAGGATTGGAGAAGCCAAGCAGTGGACTGGTTTCTGTTAGGCAGGAAGGAATGAGGGCAATAGGAGTAGCTCTCCTCTGTCAGATAGGATGAGGTCCAAGCTGATCCATTCACATGGGGATCAGATTAACAGAGTTGGAAGGGACCTTGTAGGTCATCTAGTCCAACCCCTCCACCCAAGCAGGAGACCCTACACCGTTTCTGACAGATGGCAGTCCACTCTCTTCTTCCAAGCTTCCGGGGATGAAGCTCCCACAACATCCGAAGGCAACTTCTGTTCCATCGGTTGATGGTTCTCACTGTCAGAAAATTCCTCCTTATTTCCAGGTCGAATCTCTCCTTGTTCAGTTTCCATCTATTGTTCTTTGCCTGGCCTTCAGGTGCTTTGAAGAATAGCTTGACCCCTTCCTCCTCTCTGTGGCAGCCCCTAAAATATTGGAAGACTGCTATCATGTCTCCCCAGTTCCTGCAACCGTTCATTGTATGTTTTAGTCTCCAGTCCCCTAATCCTCTTGGTTGCTCTTCTCTGCACTCTTTCTAGAGTCTCAACATCTTTTTTATAGTATGGTGACCAAAATTGGATGCAGGTGTGTACCTTTGCAATGCATCACGGTCATACTTTTCCTTTCCCCCTTTTCCTCTGAGCCACTCTGCCAGTCAGCCTTTGGGTTGATCAATTTTTCCAGCAAGAAGAATCAGATTGCTGGTGGCACCAACCTGTTTTTTTTACCAACTAGTTCTTCTTGTTGATTAGAGGGAAAACATTCAGGGGTCCTGACCCTATTTTCATAGCTGAGGATTGTTTGGTGGGTGAGAATGTTGTAGGAAAGAAGGTGGAACTACCAGAAGTAGATTAAGCAATAGGTGAGGAATACCTCTACCTCAAAAGGCTTTTAGTTTGCTTAGAGTCACATCCTTCTGACCTAGAGAGCCTGGGAGAGCCATGGTGGCGCAGTGGTTAGAGTGCAGTACTGCAGGTTCCTTCTGCTGACTGCCGGCTGCCTGCAATTTGGCAGTTTGAATCTCACCTGGTTCAAGGTTGACTCAGTCTTCTGTCCTTCCGAGGTGGGTAAAATGAGGACCCAGATTGTTGGGGGCAAGAGGCTGACTCTGTAAACTGCTTAGAGAGGGCTGGAAAGCACTGTGAAGTGGTATATAAGTCTGCTATTGCTTGGGAAGGAAGGAAGGAAGGAAGGAAGGAAGGAAGGAAGGAAGGAAGGAAGGAAGCCTGAGTGGTGCATTTGTTGCAATGCAGTGTGCAGGCTAACTTTGCCCTCTGCCACGAGTTCGATCCTGCTGGATCAAGGTTGACTCAGCCTTCCGTCCTTCCGAGGTGGGTAAAATGAGCACCCAGATTGTTGGGGGCAAGAGGCTGACTCTATAAACCGCTTAGAGAGGGCTGTAAAGCACTATAAAGCAGCATATAAGTGCTATGGCTATTTAGGGTTCAAATCTGTGACCAGGATGACTGAGAATCTCCACAGATGTTTCCTCTCTCCTCTTCTTTTATTTCTCTTTATTTTATGCATGCGTTGTGTATCCCCTGGCACCTTCCTTTGTTCCCGGGAATGTCAAGTCTTGAAACTCAGCCTCCCAGCATGAAACAGAAAGAAAGATGTCGAAAACTAAGTCCAGGGAGGCTCCTGCCAAGCCAAAGGAAGACAGTGAGAAAATGCTTGAGGGCTCCATCCAGGTCAGCGGAGCAGCTTACGGGGACCCAGAAAACACAGTCACGGGGTCCATGAACATCCAGGGCCCGGCCAGCAGCTACGCAGGGAAATCCGTGATGGGCTCTATGCACATCAGGGGAGGCAAGACACTGATGGGTTCCATGCATATCCAAGGACCAGCAGATAACATCTCAGGGGCATCATTGACAGGTTCCATGAAGGTCAGAGGACTGGCGAACGCTCTTTCAGCGCAGGAAACAGAAAATGGTGTAAGTTT